>NC_050578.1:101352248-101541206 GCF_011100635.1 Trichosurus vulpecula | reverse complement strand
TCTCTCTCTCTGTCTCTCTCTCTCTGTCTCTCTCTCTCTCTCTGTCTCTCTCTCTCTCTTCCTCTGTCTCTCTCTCTCTCTCTCTCTCTCTCTCTGTCTCTCTCTCTCTCTCCCTCTCTCTCTCTCTGTCTCTCTCTGTCTCTCTCTCTCTCTCTCTGTCTCTCTCTCTGTCTCTCTCTCTTCTCTCTCTCTCTCTCTCTCTGTCTCTCTCTCTCTCTCTCTCTCTCTCTCTGTCTCTCTCTCTCTCTTTTCCCTCTCCCTTTCCCTCTCCCTCCCTCTCTGTATGTCTCTCTCCCTCCTTCCCTCTTCCTCTTTCTCTTTCTCTTTCCTTCCCCCCACCTTCTTCTCTCTCAACACCCACCCTCCATTCCCGACCCCCAAGCCCCATTGCATTTACTTGAAATTACTAACACAATCCTCACGATTTTTCCCAGACTGCTAGTGGCAACTCGACTTAGACATTCTGTTTTTCCAGTCCGTTGCTCAAACTACTAACAGTATTTATTTTATGGGCCTTTTCCAGGCAGAGTAAAGGGGAAGAAATTCCAGGTAAAATCCAAGTTTGCTGGAGAGCATCCATGTTTTTAGATTACTTCTGACTTTATTAATTGGACCTGAATAATTAAGTCTAGAGATCTTGGCTTTAATTGGAGTTATTTGCCACTGGCTAAGGTGTGGAGAGGAAAGAACCAGTCACTCCTCTACCACCCCAGGCTAGCTCCTCCTCCTTCCTTATCTGGGTCTCTCTCACTCTTCCTCCTGCCTCACCCCAGCTTGGTGTTAAGTATTATTAGCCTTCTAAAGTACCTTAAACTATAGGAGTTATGAAAGCAGTGAAAGTAACTACAACTTTTACCTTGCTCTTGATCTCTAGAACCAAAGGCCCCTATGTTACCCATAAAAAACCATTCTAACTGTGAGCGCTCCCCTTAAATCGCTTGCAAATTACTTCCCTTCCATCTCCTTGTCACCTCCCCCAACTAAAAAGAGACTTTGATTAAAACAGTTTTTTGCTTGAAGCATCAAGTAATTGCTAAAGTAATGTTAGGAAAGCTTTATTAACTTTGCCACTGATTGCTGTGTAACTCCAAATGAGTCACTATAACGTAGTAAATTGGGATGAGAATCTCAAAAATCTATGATAATTGCATTTGTCTCAGTTTGGAAGTAAGAATATTAAAGAATCATATAATTTTTTAAAAAAAGAGAGGGAACCCAGTTTAGTTCTTTTGGACCATTTCCCTCCCCCCTATTCTGGGTCAATAATAAGTATAATATCACCTTATCTATTTGAGTTATTCAGTTTTCAAGTCCCCATATTTCCTAGGCCAAGGACAAACTGAAGAAACAATATTCCTAAGGCACAAGTATAATTATGTCAATCTTCTATCCAAAGATCTTTTGTCAAGCAGGAATTTTGAACCTGGGATCCAAGAACTTGGTTTTTTTTAAAATATTTTAAAACATTCTGAGAAGAGTTCCATAATCTTGACAAGACTCTCAAAGGAGTTCACAACAAACACACAAAAAGCTAAGAACCCCTGCTTTAAAATAAAAGACAGATACCTTAGTGTGGCATTCAAAGCCCTCCACAATCTGACTAACCCCTACCCCTTTTTTTTGGAGGTGATGTGGTTAAGTGACTTGTCCAGGGTCACACAGCTAGCAAGTATCTGAGGCTGGATTAGAACTCAGATCCTCCTAACTCCAGGGCTGGTACTCTATCTACAATGCCACCTAGCTGCCCCTAACCCCTACCTTTCTACCTTTTTTCCCACATGGCTTGCATGGTTGACTGACTGTCTGTCCCTGTGCAGTGCTCTTAATAGGTGTTTCATTGAGTACCATATGTGTAGGTACTGAGGGGCAGGGCGGATTGTGGATAAAAGAAAAGAAAGACCTGGGTTCAAGTTCTGCCCTCTAACACAAGTTAGCTGTGTAATGCTGGGCAAGGGGCTATTAATCTCTCAGTTTTCCAATTTGTAGGGATATGAAGTAGAGAATAATCGCTAATCAGCACTAGAAGCTGGAATTGCCTGCCCCAAAGAAATCCTGATTTGAGACCAATACAAAGCGTGTCCGTATTACCAGGAAGACACTCGTCTGCAGAAGAAACTTCTAGACAGCTGAGATGTGGCTGCACAGGGAGGGATCTGTACCAATTAACCCCTATCCATTGAGCAAAGAGCAGGCGTATTACCCTGTGTTAGATGCTGCAAGGCCACAGAATAGAAGCTGCCCTGCCCAAACATAGAAATTAAGAAAATAATAGTGGCTAGACAAGGTTTATAAAGCACTTTACACGTCTTATCTCACACAACCTGGTGAGGAAAGTGCCGTTATTACCTTCATTTACTGATGGGGAAACTGAGGCAAAGAAAGCTTAACTTGCCCAGGGTCACCCAGCCTGAGTCAGGATTTGCATTCGGGTCTTCCTGACTCTAAGTCTGATGGAGTACAGGTTCTGGAAACTCTCTTGAACTCTCCTTGAATCTTGGCTTTTCATTATCACTATGCCCAATTTTCTGTTACCCTTAACCTCTGACCTCTAGTCACCCCAGACTACTGGCTATTCCCATCACGATCCTCCCTAGACCCCTTCTCCAATCATCCTAGACTACTTCGTGAACCCTAGATCCCTCCCACAGTCTTTCTTTGTATAAGATCCATCTTGTCTCCATGAAAGGGCTTAGATTCAATCTGGCCCAACCAGCATTAGTGATACAAATGCTCAGATTCCTTAAGAGTCTTGCCAATATGGCAGATCTTTAATGAACTTTGTTTTTCTTTGGCTGAAAAAAGGCTTGGGTGGAATTCATTTGGGGAGGACTTGCGTGTTGCTATTTCAGGGTCCCAGCCCCGCTAAATCTCAACAAGTCCAGCTTGCTATCCCCAGTAACCGCCTAGCTGCCTAAATAAATATGACTCTGCTTTTTCATCTAATAACAACCTGGTACATACAAAGTACAGTGCTAGGTCTGAGGCAGGTACAAAGGTACCTACTGGTCCAGGTCCCAATTCACCCGGTGCCCTGCTCTCTACTAGGTGAGATGCAACCCCAGCCACTCACAAAGCCATCCATAAGTTACAGAGAGTTTACTATATGGGACAGTAGAGGGAATACCTATTCTGATGCACCGATGATCAAGTCAGATTCCTGAAGTGTTGAATCTAGAGAACACTCACTGGCCACAGCTGAGTCCCATGGTACAGGCAGGCATTATTCACCACGCCTTGGTTGTTCTGTCCAGAACCGTACAAGTGACTTCAGATCAAGAGGACTGTCTTAGCCATGCTAACATGATTGTGAAGCTCAGAGAAAATAGACAAGAGTATGAGCAGAATGGCAACTGGCTTAAAAGTGGAGATTTTACATCCGTCAATAGTATCGATTCTTCTAGTGTTTCTCCCTTATTTGTGGGAATCTGCCCTTTACTGAAAAGAAACTAACAGCAATCTGGCTACCTTCCAACACACACACACACACACACACACACACACACACACACACATTAACACGTGCTAAGCCTTTTTTTCCTCATACTTTTCTCTTTCTTTGAAATATCTTCCCCTTCCTTTCTGCCTGTCCAAAATCTAGTCATCTTTCAAGGTCTAGCTCACCTCCCATTCCCTTATGGACCTCCCCCTTCTCTGAACTCCTGCTGCACTAATTATCTATACAACTTTTCCAGATGTTTCACATGCCGCCTCTTTGACAGGTACAATCCTATGGAGCACCCACTCTGGATCCGTGGGGTGGGCATGCCCACTGGCTTCTTGCTGAGGGACAGATATTTGGCATTGCTGAGATAATGTAGCAGCTCCTGATTGATCCTCATGCATCCTTATGATTCAGGGTTGGGTCAAAGAGGATTGATCACTGAATGTTACGAAGGACGTACCTTCAGTAGGCTAGAAAAGCTATAGAAAGACATCTCTATCATTCAGGCTGCTTGCTCATGGGATAGGTCCAGGGTCAGTTCTCCCTTGGATTTTCTGCAAATGGCAAGGGCAAAAGGGAGAGAAATACTTTCTTCCCACTCCCACCCCTAGCAGCAACATTAGCTATAGCTTGCAAGAGGTGTTTGCCTAGGTGAGCCTGCAATTGGACCTCCTGTCTCTCGCCACTTTTTCTTTCTTGTGTATCTTTCTCTTAGTCAATATCACTAAAGAGTGATCCTAAGAAGAAGGTGCTTTCAGAACTGGTAGCTATTTCATGAGTTGGAGAGTTCTTGGATTCCTACCTCCACACCTTTGCATACGCTGTTCCTCATGCCTGGACTGAACTTCCTCCTCTTCTCCACTTCTTAGAATTCCTAGTTTCATTCAAAGTTGAAATGAATTGTCACCTCTAAATGAAGCCTTTTTTTCCTTGCTTGTGGATGCTAATCCCCACCCACCCATTACATTAGGTATGTATGTATGTATGCATGTATGTATGTATACATGCACATGTAACAAAAGAGACCAGTATAGAAAGGTGAGGGCTGTCATGGTGTGTCTCAAAAGCAGACTGAATAGACATCTCTAGCCTCTTCTTCCTGCATGCTTCTCCAAGGGAAACTTTCATTCCTGCCAGGAGGGGAGGCAGGAAAGTGAGGAAAAACTAACCTGTCTTGCATGAGGATTGGGGTTAGTTTATTGCTCCTACAATTCTCCACTCCCTGATATTAAAGACTTTAAGGTCTTACAGAGGACGTTCTACCATTGAAGTGTCTTTAAGACTGTTGCTACTCACCCTAGATCTCCTGCATTCAAGCAACCTGATAGAGGCAACACTAAAGAAGGAAAAGGAGCGCTAGATGGCTCCATAGGGCACAGAGCACCGGCTCTGAGTTCCTGAGTTCAGATGTGACTTCAGACACTAGCTGTGTGACCCTGGGCAAGTCATTTAACCCTGTTTGCCTTGGTTTCCTCATCTGTGAAATGAGCTGGAGAAGGAAATGGCAAACCACTCCAGTACCTTTGCCAAGAAAACCCCAAAGCGTGTCACAAAGAATAGGACACAACTGAAAAACAACTTAACAAAGAAAGAAAAGAAAAATTGAAACAGAAACAGTAAAAACAAAACAATGTAACAGCTCCCTGAAAGAGAGCTGAATATGGGAGAATCCAGGAAGAACAAAGATTTGGACCTAAATGTTTACCTTCATGGGGTGGGCGATGACAAATCTTGGCAGCTCATGTAGTAAAGGGGTAACCTTAAGTAGGAGTAGCGCCAGAAACATCTGAGCTATAGTAAAAAGGATGCCATTTCCTGCATTGTAAGGGATTCTCATCATAGCTCAGAGGCAATTGCCCCATAGCACCACCCACCTAATGTTCCCTGGAGCACCAGGACCACCATGTTTTTATGACCAAAGATTAAAAACCAAAAAATGACACACCGAGTATTTCTTTTTCTGGTTCATGTCCCATCAATTAGAAAAGGTTTCTTTCCTTGTCTGAGGAGTCCATTATGAAATTTCTCCTTAAGGAATTCCCTCCCACATTTGCATAAAGATTTCATTAGGGGTGAAGACGGCAACAAAAACTTATCTTTATCTGACATTTCCCATAATTCTCTTCATCCCAATCATTCCTGAAATGCTGTCTTATTGTGGATACTTCTGCACTGAATATACTTGACTTTTTCAAAACTTGTGATGAGGCCAGGCGGAGGAAGGCAACAGAGATTCCTTTCCTTTCTCTCAGCCCTTGGCATCTGTGTTTGAAAGAAAACCCTCCGTCTGTGGGATAGTGTTATCACTTACCCAGATGGGTGCTTATTTTGGGAAAGAATCCTTGCTCCCTTGTACCTTTTTTTAAATGTAAAGCTAAGGAGCTACTTTTCAATTTTCTCTTTTCACACTCAAGTCTGCTTTACAAAGTCGGGAATATTCTACATTCGTTTCCATTAAGAAGGAGATTTACTTTACCATGTATTAATTTTCTGAAAAAACCATTTGGGATTTGCTGCCGCTATGATGTGCTTTTCATTCCTTAATTTTCTTCCTGAGCATGAACCTGTTTTGATCTCTGATTTCCTTTAAACTTCCAGTGAAGCAAATGTATTCTCTAACCACCCCCTTTGATGCATCCCAAATTATACCCCTTGGAATTGTTTCCATGTTAGTCATTTCAAAATGGGCTCCCAGCCTTTCTTGAGTTTCATTTAGACAGGTAAAGTCTTCAAGCAGAAGGTTATTTCGGGGCCAGTTCTTACAAACTGCCGAGTGCATGCAGCCACCCGCACAGATGTCCTTTGGAACCTAGCCAGACTCCGGGTTCAGAACAGTGGAGTGGAAGCAAAATGGACAGAGAATAAAGTGGATGTTTAGATGTGTTTGCACAGGACAAAGATTGGAGTGATTTTCTTCAAAAGTCTCTGAGGTTACAGATATTTGCATAGTTTGTGCAATTGTGAATTGCCTATCCAAATAAAGTGGCTTTCTAAAATACTACCTTCTTCAAAGAATAATAAACAGGCTATGAATAGAAGTGTGATCATGGTTTGGGGCCTCAATGAGAGTTCTAGATTCTTCCCCAAGCTTGGTTAAGGAGAAGATTGTCATTCATGAAATGGATGGCAGAGGAAATAGACACGGGCCATCTTGGTGCCAGGGGAAGAGAATTCGATTTGGAGACAAGGGATCTGGGTTCAAGCTCAGCTCTACAACTCTTGCCTGAATTGGTCAAGTTATTTAGTTTTCTCTTCCATAAAATGAGGGGAGTACATGGCCTTTGAATCCCTTTCAGTAGTAATATTCTGTGACTCTATAGTCTGGAGCAGGGGGGAAGGTGCTGGATTTGGAGTCAGAGGGTCCAGGTTCAAAATCCATCTCTGTTACTTAATACTTGAGTGTCCCTGGGCCCCACTTCCCTCATCTGTAAAATGAGAGGGACCTCAAAGATCTCTTCTGGCTCAAAACCAACCATCTCACTGAAGGCCTGATAGTGGCAGCCCCTACAGGATGAATTACATTTGCATAGGTGAAAACAAAGGCTCAGATGGAAGGAAAGAAACCAGAGGCTTTGAGGGGGTTTGGAAACCTCACAGAAAAAGAAATAATAAGGCTTCAGTGGTTTCTTTCTCTGGAACAGCTCCTTGTCACTTGCAAACAGTGCTGGTGTGAGTGGCAGGCTGGAAACCAACCCTCAGTAGATCTAAACTTAACAGAAGACGGCTATGGTTCCCACAGCCACCCATCACAATAGGTGATTTGAGAGAGGCCTTGTGTGCCAGGCTAGCTGCCAGGGCTCAGAGAAATTGAGGAACTTTCATTCAATGTTTTTTAAACCAATACCTATACAGTGTTATTTAAGGGCTAATCTCATGCCCCCACATAGGGATTCATTGACTATTAGTGCCAGAAGTAACTTTAGAGGTCAACTAATCTAAAACCCACCCCCAACTTCCACCATTTTACATTTGAGGAAACTAAATCTTGAGCATGTTTCAATAGAAGGGGTGCTAGGTCTGGAGTCAGAAACCTGGGATCACATCCTGACACTGTCACCCTTTTGACCAGAATTAGGAAAATTGCTTAACCTTCTCTGGGACTCAGTTTCCTTATTTGTAAAGGAAGGGGATTATATTACCTGTATGACCTTGGAAAAGTCATTTGCTCTCTATGGTTGTCTGTTAAGTATCTGTAAATCTATCTGTAAAATGAGGGAGTTGGACTTGATTTCTAAGGTCCTTTCTAGCTCTATGTACCCATGTCACACACCCAAGGGTGGTGGCACAATCAAGGCTAGAACCCAGATCTTTTGACTCCAATAATCAGCAGAGAAGTAACTAGGTTGAATAGTAGACAGAGAACTGGGCCTGGAGTTAGGCTGACATGAGTTCAAATTTAGCCTCAGAGAGTTATTAGCTATGTGACCTTGGATAAGTCACTTAACCTTGGTCTACCTGAGCTTCTTCAATTGTAAGATGTGGGTAATAATAGCACCTACCTCCCAGGGTTATTGTCAGGATCAAATGAGACAATATTCATAAAACTCAGCACAGTGCCCAGCACATTGGGGACACTTAGTAAATAATTATTTCCGTCCTTCTATCCAATACACATTGCCTCTCCACCTCATTTTCTCTACCCCCTCGTCATAGGGAGCCTGAAACTCTCACCTCTAAAGTTAGGACCATGATATTATCTTCAGCACTCTCCTTAAAAGCAAGGGTGTTATCTGGAAGGGAAAGAAGGGCCCATTAATAGCAGAGCAGAATTTAGTTAATCAGATTAGCTGGTGAACACCTTGAGAAGCAGTTGTAGAATGGATCCTGACAAAAAACAGGTCTTAGCCTAATGCTTTTATTATTTTTTAGTTTCGTTTTTTAGCATCTTAAAAAATTTTGAGTTCCAAATTCCCTCCCTCCCTCTAGTTCCCCTCCACCCACTGAGAAGGTAAGTAATATGATATCCACTATACGTGTGATATCATGCAAAACATATTTCCATATTGGCCATGTCACAAAAAGGAAGAAAAATAAAGTGAGAAAATTATACTTCAATTTGCATGCGACATTCATCAGCTCTCTCTCTAGAAGTGGATAGCAATTTTCATGATGAATCCTTCAGAATTACATTGGATCATTGTATTGATCAGAATAGCCAAGTCTTTCACAGTTGATCATCATTATCATATTGCTGTTACTGTGTACAATGAACCTGGTTCTGCTCGTTTCACTTTGCATCAGTTCATATAAATCCTCCCAGGTTTTTCTGAAACCATCCCCTTTGTAATTTCTTATGCCACAATAGTTCCATCACAATCATATACCACCATTTGTTCAGCCATTCCCCATTGGATGACTATTCATTCAATTTCCAATTCTTCACACCACAGAAAGACCTGCTATGAATATTTTAATACATGTTGGTCCTTTCCCCTTTTCTTTGATCTCTTTGAAATACAGACCAAGAAGTGGTATTACTATGTCAGAAGATATGCACAGTTTTCTATCCCTTTGGGCAGTTCCAAATTGTTCTCCAGAATGGTTGGACAAGGTCACAACTCTACCAACAATTCATTAGTGTACTTATTTTTCCATATCCCCTCTAGCATTTGTCATTTCTAGTGTAATGCTTTTGATGTGTGGTATGTGTGGGTTAGGGAGTGACTGGGAGAGAATATAAGGGAGATAATAGAGAAAGTTCTGGCAGTTTTCCCCAGTGATTCTACCCTAGAGGACAAGCCAAGGTAAAGCTACTATAGTGGGAAGCCCTGAACAGATGAGGTGCAGTATTAACCATGAAGAGAGAAAGCAATAATTAAAAAGAAAACTAAAAAAAAAAAAGAATTAATGAGACAGAATAAGGGCAAGAAGTAATTAAAGAAATGTTGGGGCATCAAAGGAAACTTCACCCTCATTCCACAATTTTGCTTGGGGCAAACAACATTAGAGTATTTACTTCTCCAACCCAACTGCTACTAAAAAAGTTAAGAAGTTAGGAAGTTGGAGGAGTTAGAGCTGCAAGGGATCTTCAATCAGAGCTATTAACTAGGGTGAGGAAACTTGGAGTTTGCCTCAGGGAATCACATGTAAAAGATAAGAAATTTCGAGGGCATTGTTTTCATTAGTTAAACTAGGAAGCTACCAGATGAGTAGGTCTGGTGAGTTGCTTTTCTGCCATTTTCTAATCCCTGCTTCCCAGGAGTGGCTTCCTGGCAGCCTCTTACTCAATGGACACTGCTTACCTGAGGCAGTTTGTGGTTCAGCAGATAACAGCACCTACCTCACAAAGGTTTTTGAGCCTTGAATGAGGTAATATATATCAAGCACCTTGAAAAGCTTGAAGCACTATATAAACCTTCATTTTTATCATCATCAATGTTATTTGCTCCAGGTTCAAAATTCTTAGTTACAGCTCTGACTCAACCACATAGAGAAGGAAACTCGAGGAGGAAATAGGTATAGAGAAACTAAGGTAGGGAGGGAAGGGGTGGAGCAGGAACTTGAACACAGGGCTTCTGATTGATTTTATATTTTATATATTATTTATATATGTATATATGTGTATATACACATGTATATATGCATATATGTATACACATACATACGTATACACACATATAACATGTACATATATAGTATATTTTATATCATATATTTAATTGAATGTAATATACTATATAAAATATACTATATATGTCCATATTATATATGTATGTATATATTTGTGTGTATAATATATTTTATATAGTATATATAAGATCTATAATATGTAATATATTTGTGTGTATATATATTCTATGTATATATATAGAATATGGTATAAATATGCTATGCTGCTTTAGGAGAAAGCTCAAGGGCTGACTGTAAAGACTGTCATCTTCTAGACTAGATCTTCTACCGGTGTAACCCAGGGCAAATCACTCTTCAGTCTCCTCGTCTTTAACATAAAATTGAGAGGTTGGGCTAAAGAATCTTGAAAGCTCCTTCAAATAACAGCCATGGCAAGGAGACTGCCCTGAGCACTGTGCACTATGGGCGAGACACTGTGCTGAGTGCTGGAGATATGAAGACAAAACAGAAAATGCTACCTACCCTCCTGGAGCTTAACTTCTTGAGGAAGGGCAGGTGCACGTATATACGTATGTGTGTATATGCGTGTGTGTGCGTGCACGTGTGTGTATGTGTGTGTGCACGCATGTGTGTGTGCACGTGTGTGCATGTGCGTGTGTGTGCACACGTGTGTGTGTATGTGTGTGCACGTGTGTGTGTGTGTGTGTGTGTGTGTGTGTGTATGAGATAATTTGAGCAAGAAGGAAGGATTTGGGGGCTCCAGAAAGGTTTCCAGTAGGAGTTGACTTTGAAGGAAGGGAAGGATTCAAAGGAGTTAACAGGAGAAAGGAATGTGTTTTAAGGATGGGGTGGGTGGGGGAGAACTTGTATAAAGATTTAAGAAAGAGATGAAATGTCAAATTCAGGAAACAGCAAATGGAACAGTTCGGCTAGAACATGAAGTGCATGATGGGAAGTAATACGAAATTAGTCTGGGAATGCAGGTGACAGCCTATGTGCAGCAGGAGGCTTTAATTGCCAAACTGAGGGGCCCCAAATCCTATTACATCCATGAGATTCATGGTGACCACTGCTGCAGTCAGGGGTTCTGTGGCATTTACCTTGCCCCACTAGGGTGTGTGGAGTGTTCAGAAGGACTAGCCCCTCTGGTGGGAGGGCTTACCCAGCCCTTTTCGGGGCTGCTCTTCCACCTTTGGTGTCCATCTGGCCCTCAACTCTCACCTATGGCTCCAAGAAGCTGTAGCAAGCACAGCAGATTAAACCCTCTCAGCAGATGGGCTAATCTAGTAAGGGTAACCAACAGGCCAGTCAGCAAGTTAGGAGGGGCTCTACCCCGAAGCCCGTGAAGCCTTTCCCAGGCAGAATGAGCAGATGACAACAGTTTGTTCCAATGACCATGAAGGTGGCTGTTGCAGGTACCGTGGAGGCTTAGAGCTTGGTCAGACATTGAAGATGCCCAGGGCATCTGTTGTATCCTGGGCCATCTCCAGTTGTCTCGTCTTGCTTCTTACCACTGGACTTCAATGACTCTGGAGGAGATGGTGAGGCTGACCACTTTGTACAGCTCTGCCTCACTTAAATTCCAGTTCACACACAAGTCCAGACATCACCCATGATGTCGTTGGTCCTCTTCAAAAACAAAGGTCGAACAAACAACACCCAACTTTGGACCCACACACACGACTCAGGCTTAGGTTTAACCCACATTTATATACCATTTGAAGGCTTCCAAAGCCCCATAAGAGTCCTGTGAGGCAGGCAGTATAAATGTTATTAGCCGTATTTTATTGATGAGGAAACGTAAGAGAGGTTGGGTGGCTTGCCCAAAGTTATGAAGCTAATAACCACAGTAATAATAATGCAAATAATCACAGCAACAATAAGAATGCATGGGGAGCTCACTACCTGTCATAAATTTACCAATGACGGGTTCTCATACTACAAATATTGAAGGTGAAATATCTTGGAAAATTCAACCCATAAATCACATTACAACCAGAGCCTTATCGCAACAAACCCGCTGCCCACCATCGCATCAACCCAACACCGATCCATAAAAATCAAAGAACAACATTTTAACATGTGTCATCGTCATAAATACTCATAATCACTAAGCGACATGTCGCATAAAAGTAAAGACCCAAGCAGAAACAAAACCACAACGAATAAGGTGCCTCTGGTCGCCATCATCCCGTCTGCTACTGGAGTTCTCTTGAGGATGCTTCCATAGGGTCATAGACTTAGAGCTGGAAGGAGCCTTTGAGGCCATCAAGTTCAACCCCCTCACTTTACAAATGAGAAAAACTGAGGCACAGAGGGGTTGCAAAACCTGCCCAGAGTCACACAGCTCCTAAGCGTCTGAAGCAAGATCTGAATGCAGATCCTTATGATTCCAAACCCAGCACCCTACCTACTAGGCCACCCAGCTTCTTTTGGGTGATTCTATGGAAGATGATTATACGTTCCACCACCTTTATTCTATTACAAAAGGTCGTTATTTTGTCTACCTGTATGACAGTTCCCGGGGCATTAAATAGCAAAGAATACTAGCAGAAAAACAAGTTTTCCAGGACCATTGAGAGGAGAAGGAAGAGGACGGTCATATACGTTTATATAATGCTTTTAAGTTTCCAGAGTGCTTTGCATACATTTTCAAACATGCATTATCAGATCTGATCTTCCTAACAACACTGCGATATGGGAAGGGGAGTGAAGGAGGGAGGGAACAGGCATTTCATAACGTATTTATTGTGTGCCATGCACTACCCCAAGTGCTCTACAAATATTATCTCTTTTGATCCTTACCACAACCCTCCGAGGCAGGTGTTATAATTAACCCCCTTTTACAGTTGGGGAAACTGAGGTAGGCAGTGGTTGAGTGACTTCCCTAGGGTCACATAGCTAGGAAGTGTGTGAGACCAGATTTGAAGTCAGGTCTTCCTGACTCCAGGCCCGGGGCTCTAGCCACTCCCCCACCTACCTGCCTAAAGGAGGATTCAATAAGTGTGGCAGCCAGGATATGATCTTAGACCTTTTGACTAAGTCTATGACTTTTTATTCTATTATATTCCACTCCTAGGCCAGTAAGAAACTAAAGGCACCTCAAAGAAACTTCAGGCAAATTCAATTAAAGGAGAGGATCCTTAGACTGGGGGCACAAAACCCTGTGGCAGGAAAGATTGACCCAGAAAGAGAAATGGAGACAGTAGAATACCACTGGGCCTATATTGGGGAGACCACTGACAGGATCCCAATAAGCCAGGGAGGGACACCCCTATCAAGGGACAAAAGTATTGTCAGTACGTTCCATATTTCAGTATCTTTGTTCTAGACCAGGGGTGGGAAACCTGCAGCCTCGAGGCTCTAGGTCCTCAAGTGCAGCCACTTGGATTCAATCAAAGGGCTGCGCTTGAGGACCTAGAGGGCCACATGAGGCCTCAAGACCTGGTCTAGACCTTAGTTACAATTCTGCCAGTGGAAACAACTGTAGAGTAACCATCCACCACCCTCCTCACTTAAACCTGTCTTCTTTCACCACCTACTAGATACCCCTGGCCAGCATCACTTGATTTCATTGGTCCTCGTAATTTTCTCAAGAAAGTACAGCATATTTTACTTCTTGTAACATTCTCTCCAATATGCTGATACCACAGGCTTGAGCATCGTTCATTAGGGATGTTACGGATGTTACGGTTCTCACGGAGAGAAACCTGGCTCACTGCGTGTCCAAATGTCCCTGAACTGGCAAACACCCTGCTTGTACACAACATTTTTCAGACAAGAAGGTCCTTGGCCTCTCCAAGTGCAAATGCCTTTCAAAATGAACTCATTCATGAGAGCATTAAGAAAAAAACTCCAACATAATGAGTTTTCATGGCCCTATTTATGAAAAGGGAACTTTTAGACTCTGCAATCATCCAAAGCAGAGAAGCAGGAGAGAAAGCCAGCCTGTTAAATAGTAATTGCAAATGTTCTATGAATGAGAGTAGCTGATTGAATTTATTAGATATGTGTTGCTGGCATTTTAAGATATAAAGCATTTATCACAAAACCATGATTTCTTCACTTAAGCTCATTAGGAAATCACACATCAATTCATGCATAATTACAGGGGGAATCTCGCTGTTCACTACAAATCATTACTGCATTAGCTGAAGTTTAGTTAATTTCTCTACAATTTGGAAAGGTGGGCTTATGGGGGACAAGCACTAGCCAAGGAAGCACAGGGGAGTCCTGTCATCACCTGGGCCTCCCCCTCTTCTAATCGGCCAGGCTGAATTAGTACCTGAGGGCAGGGCAGGCCCAGAACATCCTGGGAGCCAGCAATGTGGCTTTCTTTCCGCGTCACAACCCCACAATGTGGTAGCCTGTGCCAAATACTTAATGAAGAGTTAAGAGTCTGGGCACGTCTACTTGCACCAGACACACTCACTGTTTTTAATCATTGTTTCTATTTGAAATGGAATTGAAAGAGCTGAAGAACAAGAAGAAGAAGGAAAAGTAAGAGGAAGGAGGTGACATGGACAGATTTGGGGTGAAAGCACCTGGGCCCTAATCCCAGGTCTGCTATTAAACTATATCATGTATCATCCTGGGCAAGTCACTTTCCCTCTGTAGGCCTGCTTCCACCTCTGTAAAAGGACTAGATGATCTCTAGAGTCAGCTCTAGACTCCATAAAGTGAGGGAAAGCAGATAGAAGTCTAAGGGGCAGAGAGATGAATACTCATTTAAATCCTCCAGACAAGAAAACCAGCTATCAGTTTTGAGAAAGCAAAACTTTCAGCTTCTGCTGCTACTGAGGGGCTACCCAACAGCATTTCTCTATGCCCTGGTAATTCCATTCACATTTTTGTTCCATCCAGGGGTCATCAGTAGTTGCCTTAGATTTTTGTTAGTCAATAAACATTTAAGTGCCTGCTAGGTGCCACACACAGTGCTAAGAGCTGGGGATTCAGAGAAAGGCAAAAGACAGCCCCTGCCCTGGAAGAGGTCACAATCTGATGAGGGGGACAATGTGCAAGTAATTATATACAAACGAACTATCTACGGGATAAATAATCAGGAAATAATCAACAGAGGGAAGGTGCTGAGTTAAGAGGGTTTAAGAAAGGCTTCCTTTAGAAGGGGGAATTACATTTGGGACTTGAAGGAAGACAGGGAAGCTAGGGGAAGAAGATGTGGAGGAAGAGCATTCCATGTATGGAGGACAGCCAGTGAGTATGTCCAGACTTGGGAGATGGAGGGTTTTGTTCAAGGAACTTAAAGGAGGTCAGTCAGTGCCTTTCTAAAGGCAGATGCCTTCTCCTCCCTGCCTTCCTCCTTCCCTTCTTTACTCTCTTCTTTTCTCCCTCTTTCTCTCCTTCCTCCTTCCTTTCTTTTTCCTCTTTCCCTTCCTTCTTTCATCTCTCCCTTCTCTCCTCTCTTCCTCTCTCCTTTCTCTCCTTCCTCCCTTTCTCTTTTTCCTCTCTCCCTTCTTTCCTCCTTCCTTTCTTTCCTCTCTTCCCCTCTCCCTTCCTTCTTTCCTTCCTTCCTCCCATCTTTCTTTTTCTTCTCTCCCTTCCTTCTTTCCTTCCTCCCTCCTTCTCTTTTCCCTCTCTCCTTTTGGTCCTTCTCCCCTTACCACCAATCCAAGAATGGCATGAAAGAAATAGAGAGAAAGCTACTAGAGGTAGCATTTGGGACAGGAAGAAGTGGAAGGTTGGAAAGTTGGAAGAAAAAGGAAGGAATTGAAGGAAAGGAAGAAGAACGGAGACTTGAGGAGGCCACAAAAATTAAAAAAAAAACTACTGAACGCAGGGAGCAAAATCTTCAAGACAAAAATGGAAATGGGTCTTGTGATATTTCTTCAGCTTCCAAAGTCATCCAAGCTCAGTCCCAGGTACTAAAGCATCAACTCAGATAAAGAAGCCACAGAAATATTGCCCTAGTAGAAAAAGTAGATGAAGGGGAAACAATAGACCTAGGCCTTGGGTCAGACTCTACTATTAATAGCCCATGTAATTCTGGGCAAGTGACTCAGTATCCCCATCAGTAGAAAGAGGGGATGGGACAAGATTAAGGGTTCTTGGACCCCTTTAGCAGTCTAGTCAAGCTTATGGACCTATACTCAGAATAATGTTTTTAAATGCATATAATAAAATATATAGGATTACAAAGGAACCAATTATATTGAAATAGAGTTATAAACATTTTTAAACAAGTTCATGGACCCCAGGTTAAGAACCTTTGGATTAGATGATCACTAATGGGCCTCCTAGGTCTAAAACACTATGATTGGAATGAGATGGGGGGAAGGAGGAGGGGAGAAGACTACAATAACATCTGGCTTATCCTGTCTCTCCCGGGCTGCCTCCCTAACCCTTAGGGATGTTTAAAGGACTGATGAGCTATTACAGAGAATGCTTTGATCCCCTTGGATAGACCAGAATTCTTGGAAATCCCTTTAGCAAGCCACCTACACTTTGGAGGATAACTGCTGTGAAAAGTAGATGATCCCTTCCCGGGAAAGAGGAGAAATTAGTTTCTTTAGAGAGTTAGGTCAAACTTCCAGCTTTTCCCTGTAGGATGCACACTGACATCTCTTTGTATCTTCCCTCTCTGCCTCCCATGGGATCTGACATTCCCGGCCCATGTGTTCTGCTCACAGAACAGAGAAACGGTTTAAAAACATTTACATAACTTGGCCAAGAAGTTGGCTCGGGAAGTCTTGGTCGTCACTAGAGCAAATAGACTTTGGTTCTGCTCTCCACCTCCATCCTAACCTCCTTCCTACCCCCTTTCCCACTTACTAACTAGTGACCTTGGACAAATCATTTCTTCCTGTCTGGGCCTCAGGATTGTTTATGTATAAAATGGAAGATTTTCACTAAATAATCTCTAAAGTTTATTCTAACAGTAATTCTTTAATCCTCCATGGCAAGATAGTTTGAAAGGTACTAGTTTTAGAAAAAGAAGTGGTTGTTATTGTTCAGTCGTGTCTGACTCTTTGTGACCCCAATGAGGTTTTCTTGACAAAGATACTGGAGTGGTTTGCCATTTTCTTCTCTAGCTCATTTTACAAATGAGGAAACTGAGGCAAACAGGGTGCAGTGACTTGCCCAAGGACATACAGCTAGTAAGAGTCTGAGGTCAGATTTGAACTCAGGAAGATGAGTCTTCCTGACCCCAGGTCCAGCATTCCCTCCACTGTGCCACCCAGCTGTCCCCATCTAGCTCTGTTTGGTAACCTCAAAAATTTGAGAGTTAAGGAGCAGGTGCCTAGCAAGATGTAATTTGTATAACTTTTTGGAAGAGAAAATGCCCCCTCCCCCCCAATCTGAAGAAAGTTGCAGCTAAAAAGATTTTAAAAGTTTAAACTATACCATAACTTTCCAGGAGAGTTGGATTTAGCAGTTACTTAGTGAGGATGTGAGGTAAATGTGAAATATCCATAAAACAGTTTAAAATGTCTTTACCTTCTGGGAGAGTATAAGAAACAAATGGTTATTATGGTAGAGGAAATAAATAGCTGTCCCATACCTGATATCTACTTTGTTCAGTTAGTACCTTTTCTAGAAAGGACCCTGCTAATTCCTCTTAGGAGAAACCCTAGACATGAAACATGCCTCAACTTTGAGATTTTCCCCAATGCTCATGGGGGCAATGAGCCAGAGAATGGGGAGTGGGATTCTAATACCTTGTCTTTGGGGTCAGGAGGTCACTGAGCCTCACGGGAAGGGCTTCCTTCCTGGACCACAGGTAAAATGTAAAGTTACCAGATGATTTCTAAGGTCCTTTCTGCTTCTAACTCCTATAATCCCAACGTAGATGACAGTAGTGCTCCTTAGGATGGACCAGTCTGACACTGGCCTTTATTTAATGAATCTGAATCTGAAATTGTACTTAATGAACTTGCTTCTCTATGTGTGTACGTGTATTCATGTATGGGTAATTCAACTAACAGATACCCTCTCCCACATCTCTCCCTTTTAATCACCTAAAGAATTAATGATTCCCAATCAATTCCAGCACAGGCCAATGTGAGACTTCAGAACCATATCACAGAGTCTTAGAACAGGAGTGAACAAAAAACCAAGATTAAGCAGAGGAAGAAAATCTGTGAACCTGTGAAAAAATCTGTGGGCTGGAGGAGGAAGCATTCCATTTCAATGAATGTACTTAATGTATCATCGAATTCCAGAGCTGCTCAACCTGCCCCTTCCCCCCTCAATCTAGGGAGTTCTTATAGTCAAGGAAAACCCCAAAGACCACCAGAACCCGAGCCATCTGCTGAGGGTTACCTGGGGAATCTCATCACTGATTTTCTGAAACAGCAGAGCAGACCTGAGCAAATGAAAATAGGACAGATATACTGTTATTAAGAATGGGAAAAAAAGGAAAAAAATCACCTCTCTATTCATGTGTGTTTGAAGGAGAAACACAATGAATAGAAAAATGAAATCGTCTTCTCCTTTTGGGGGAAGAATAGTTTTAACCTTCATGTGACTCCAGAGGTTGTCAGAGCCTATACAGGGAAACTCTTCAGAAAGACAGGGACATGAATCATAAGCTGTTTTATCTCCACTTTAAAGCCCTTGTACATTCAAATTCCCTAAAGGAAAGGGAGTCACGGAGAGCAGCACCGCACCATCCGATCTAAATAGATTGATGAATATGCCCACGACCAACCGACTCTGGAGTTTCCTCTTGTTGGTGAAATCATCCGCGTGGGCTGTTCCCCATCTCCCCATCCCCTCAGACTGAGTCATGGTTTTCCCGAGTCTGGACTGAGATCACCTAAAGTAGGGAAGCGTGCGTCATTTTATCGGTTCTTTCCATTTTTATTGAGCCGCCCCCAGGAATTAGTTATAAGGAGTCATGTGATTGCACAGACCTAGGCTGCCCACTGTGGTGAATTTGCCTGGGATCTAGAAAACTTACTGTTACCCCCACCAGCAGGTTTAAGAAAGCAAGGGGGAAGAAGGAATTCCACTAAGTGTGTTTCAGACGAAGGCCAAAACAAATCCTTGTTTCTTGATGCTGGTATTTGCATTTCTTATAGTAATGATAATTATTATACTAATAACAGCAATTACTCATACTGAGGTGATTCTTTAAGTTTATGAAGTGCTTTCCTCACAACAGCAGTGTAGGAGGGATAAGATGAGCATCATTGTGCCCATTACAGATAAAGAAACTGAGGCACAGAATGGTGAGGTGCTCAATCCCAGGTTTGGGTAGCTAGTCAGCATTATGCAATCTACTTCTCTCCCCAGACTCTTTTCCTGATAAACTGCAAAATACCCTTCCTAGAGTAGAGGATTCTTGACCTTTTTTAGTATCATGGTCCCCCTTAGGCATTCTGGTAAAGCCTATGGACCCCTTCTCAGAATGATGTTTTGAAATTAATTTTAAAAATTTTAAAGGCATACAAAGGAAGACAATTATTTTGAAATAGTCATCAAATTTTTTTTTAAAGTTCATGGAGCAGGGTGACTAGGTGGCACAGCGGCTAGAACACCAGACCTGGAGTCAGGAGGACCTGTGTTCAAATCCAGCCTCAGATACTTGAAACTCACTGCTGTATGACCCTGGGCAAGTCACTTAACCCCAATTGCCTCACCAAAAAAGAAAAAGTTCATGGACCCCAGGTTAAGAACCCCTACAGAGAGTAACTACATAGATCCCCCCACAAAAGATGATCAGCCCATAAGACCAACTCACTTTAAGGGAGGAGTTCTTAAAGACCCAGGGTCCTAGAACTTTTCTAAAAGAAATATTTTGAAAATTATATTTCAATATAACATCTCACATATTTTATCTTATGCATTTAATAACATTATTCTGAGGAGAGAGCCATAGGTTTCAGAACACAGCTTGTAGGAGTCAGAGGATGGAACCATAACAATACTCTTTACCATTGTTCTATGGTAAGATGACATTGACCTCAGGCATGTGGCTTATCTGCAAGGCTGCTGCAGGTTTTCTCTCAACACCACTACTCGTGGGGAGGACAAGATGTAAGGTCACTAGTAGAATTGTCACACTGTGTTTCATAAATGCTCTTCAGAAGATATTGTAATTTTCCCAAATAAAGCTTTATTTCTCCAGTCTTTTTCAAGTTGCTGAAAAGGAAAAATGCATCAATCTTTCCCCAGAGAGAATACCCTCCTACATCTTAACTGGTGCATCGTGTCATTCATATGTCGACGGAAAGTAGAAATCACTTATCTCTTCAACATTTATGTTTGTTCGGTGATTTCAGAGTAGATGACAGGCTAGTAGGCAATTAATTTTGGCTGGTTTAGGTTGAATCTACCAAGAACCTTGGGGAGGGGTGGGAGAGGGCAGGGCAGAGATGAATTAGATTGATTCCTCCATTTGCGCGCATGCACACACACACACACACACACACACACGCACACGCACACGTACATGCACACACATACACACACGAGCACACACATGCACATGCATGCACACATACATGTACACACACACATACACACACACACTCACACATTAACTACTCCTTTCTCATCCATGCTCACCACCCTCATTCTACAGATCTGGCTTCATAAAAACACAGCTGAGTCAACGGAAGAGCCAGAGCTCTTTCTTGCAGGGCCTCCATACTTCAACTGCAAAGTGTTACCTTCCCCTAAGCCTGCGGCTCATTACAGATTGTTTGATGCATCTTCTATTTCCTATCCCACAGCTGTGACTCCAGCCCCAGCTCAAGATTTAGTCCTGGCCATAGGCCAGGCCTGGTAGCCCACCCCTGAGCCCTGCCTGCAAGGTCCCAGCTGATATCCGACCTACCTCCTCAGACTCCCCCACAACCAGGAAACTCGCCAGCTGACGGCCTCCATGTGCTAAGAGCAATTGGCAAAGGAAGAGTAGGAGGGAGAAAAGGGAAGAGGGGATGAAGGAGAGGAAAGGAAGGAATAAATTTAAAGCCACCCACAGAGGAGCCAGAGCAAGCCACTTCCTTGCCCTATTGCAAGCTCTGACACATGACCCCCAAGCTTTCCAGCTAAAAAATGAGAAACTCATTCTGTCCAAGGATTGTTTTTCTAAACAATGTCAGGCCACCAGATTGAATTAAGCCTTCACAGAATCATTCAAGTATTTTAGACTCCAAGTTATCTCCTCACCTATCTATCCTTAGGCACATAGGATGTTTTCAGCTGACCTCTAATGAACTTGTTCAAGATACGGTTTCATTTTATTTTTCTTTTGTTCCCCTGCATGTGGAGTTCTTTCCAGTTCCTACTGCCAAGGAAGAGGATAAGGGCATCCTGGCCTCTGGGCCTGAGCTCTAGAGCTTTGAGTCTGAGATCCCATGCATTTTCACTTTGCTCCTTAACATCTGTGTTATCTTGGGCTCCAGAGCTCATCGTATTCTCATTTAAAATTAAGGCAGTAGGTGACCTCTATAGCCCCTTTGAGCCTAAAACCAATGAGATTCTATGGACCTGAGTTCAGGAATTTGTAATCTTCTCATCTGATCTGTCCAACTACTCTCCTAGTCTACAGTCCCTACTCTTTTCTCCCCACCACATACACACATACACAAACACACTAATCCATTCTGAGAAAAACAAATGTCCTAAAACGGCACTTTCATCATGCCGCCCTCTCGCTCACAAAAATCATTGGCTCCCCACTACCAAGAGAATGAAAAGCAAACTCCTTAGATTCCCACTCAATGTCCTTCCCAAGCTGGCCACCCTAAGTCTGAGCCGAAGGCGACCTCTTCCATGATCATCACAGCTAAACATGATCTTTGTCTGCTCTGAAATTTTAGAATACACTGTCTATCTCATTCATGTAGTTATTTACCTGTGTGTCAAAGAAGGAAGGAAGGGAGGAAGGAAGGAAGGAAGGAAGGGAGGAAGGAAGGAAGGAAGGGAGGAAGGAAGGAAGGGAGGAAGGAAGGAAGGGAGGAAGGAAAAAAGAAAGGAAGGAAGAGAGAAAGGAAGGAAGGAAGGAAGGGAGGAAGGAAGGAAGGGAGGAAGGAAGGAAAGGAGAGAGAGAGGGAAGGAATTCTTGGTTTTTTCTTTGAGTTTATTTTGATCAAAGGCAAACTCCCGGAGGAAATCCTTTGTGTGTCCTCCAGGCAAGGTCAGCTGGTATTTCAAATCACAACCACCTCCCATTACATTACTCAGGAGAAATTGGGAAAAGTGAACTCCAACTTTCCCCAAATGCAGGTGACCTTTTCTAGAAGATGCAGGCCTCCAGTTGTAAAACAGAAAGCATTCCCAAAAACATCGATACAGCAAACGGAGCTTAAATGCTTTTTGTCTGGTAAAACTTTCCCAGGCCTTGTTTATGTGTTGAAAACAGAAATGTGGGGAAGGTAGAGATAATTACTTTCTGAAGCAGATGTCTGAGGTAATAATGTCGGATCAGCTCAGCGCTCACACTCGGGACTTCCAGCCCTCTCACCCTGTCTCCTGCCTAATTCCCAGCAATCATTGAGCACAGTCTTACAAACAAATATACTGGAACCGATCCCTGGAGTGAGAGCATGGGGAGGGGGTGACCTTGGGCAAGTCACTTCACCTACATTTCCTCACCTGTAAAATGAAAGGGTTGGACTAGATGACCTTTCAGCTCTAAATCTATGTTCTTATTATCTACTGTAACGCAAGGTCTGAGGCGCCATCTACATTTTTTTATGACAGTATCAGAGGTACCGATAACATTCTAATATTTTCACCTCTGCTGGAGTCCAGAGACAGTGTTAGAATTTCCATGGATCACAGAGGAGCCAGAGGAAGAAATCAAATTGACCCCCTTTGCCATTGTGCCATTGTATAAAACCTCTACCAGCCAAGGGGTTGAGTTTTTGGTTGTTTTTTTTTTTTGCTTGTTTTAGCTTTTCAGACTCTCCAATCCCTAGAAGTCACATAGATGAAAATTACTGGAAAGAGCATTTGGGTGCTATACTGTAGGTCTCCTTTATAGGTGAGCAGGTGGATTTGGGGACCTCAGAAGACCCTCAGAAGGGTTGGCTCTGCTAATTTCCTACTGGTTGTGCCCAGTCAAGTCAATAAGTATTTATTAAGCACTTACTAGGTTCCAGACTCCGTGCTGTGCTGAGAATATAGATAGAAACAAAAAACAAAGACTGTCCCTGTCCTCAAGAGACTTACGTTCTGATGGGTGACGGGACACAAAAGGGAGCTAAAAAACTAGGAGTGAGGAAGAAGGGGGTGAGGGAAGAATGTACTCCTAGGGCCTTGATGGAGAAAGAAGTTAGGAGTGTCTGGAGAGGATCCCAGAGAGGAATGAAGGAATCTACATGGCTGGCCTGGGATGACACTCTTTGAGTATCCATTTCCTCATTTATAAAATGAGATTAGACTTGCTCTCTCTCTCTCTTTCTCTCTCTCTCTCTCTCTCTCTCTCTCTCTCTCTCTCTCTCTCTCTCTCTCTCTCTCCCCCCTCCCCTCCCTCCTCTCCTCTCCTCGCCTCTCCCTCCTTCCCCTCTCTGTCTCTCTCTTTTCCCTCCCTCTCCCCTCTCTCTGCTCCCTCTCCCTTCCTCTATCATTCTCTCTCAACTTTTATTATTGTGAAGTTGACAAACATCAAACCTAAACAATGATTTAGACGATCTCTAACAGCTCTTCTAGCTCTAAATCCAATGATTATACAAAGAAAATCCACAGTGGTCACTACTCGTGATTGTCATCCCCACCTCCACTATAACAGCAGGTTATTAGCAAGGCCGATTGACCTTGTTAATGACCTGACTGCTGAACTTGACAGTGATCACTATAGTCACTTAAACCTGAACAGGACAGACACCTTAAAAATGAAAGCCAAAGCGGCTGCAGCCTTCAAGCTCTCCATTCCTCCAGCTCCTTTTCTGCTAACACTTCCCACAGTCCAGGAGACTAGGCAGGTGTCAGATGTCCTGTGAACACTGATGCCCCGAGGCATCGAAGGACCCGCTAAGAGGTTGGTGCTTTCCATTTTAATCTAAAAGTCGGAAAATTCACCCCTGTGGCTTTGAGCAGGTGGGCTGGGCTGATTCACTTCACTGGTTTACAGTTTGCCCTTCTCATGCAGATTGGAGGAGGAGGGATTTGGAGGAAAGAAGAGGGATTAAAGAGGGAAGAATTAGCTACCCGTTTCCCACAGGAACTAAGGGTTGGGGGGGTTGGGGGGAGCTTTTTGTGTTTCTTTTTTTCTGCATGCAGGAAAAGCAATTTGCTCTCTTAAAGCACCATACCAGTGTGACTTATTAATATGATTTTCCCAGGGTGGCACCGGAAGCTTCTTCCTTTCACTCTCTGCCCTCGGGATGGGAGTGGTGGGGCCTGTGAGAAGCTGTCTTGTCTCTTGTCAAGCCCAAGAACATAACAAGAAACTCTTGCTTTAAACAAAGTAGAAACTTAAGGCTGACGGGGACATTCAGAAGCCACTAAGTGTGCTCTTCCATGCCATGATGGAACGGCGATCTCAGAAACCTCACAAAGGCAATCTCTGTGATGAAAATAATAGTTATCATTATAGCAGCAATAATAATACTTCAATATATAGTCAATCCTGGAAGTTTTGATATAGCACTTCACATGTGTCATCCCATTTGAAATTCACAAGAAATCTTGTGAAGTGGGCACTGTGGGGATATTATCAGCCTCATTTTTTAGATAAAAATACTGTGGTATTCATAGCTAGCATCAGAAGAAGTATTCAAGTCAAGGTCGGTCTGTCTCTCTGTCATAATATTTATTCCCCCTCAATTACATGTAAAAACAACTTAAACATTCTTTTTTTTAAAAAAAGTTTTGACTTCCAAATTCTATCCCTTCTTCCCCTTTCCCCTCTCTGAGACAGTAAGCAATTTGATATAGGTTATACATGTGCAATCATGTAAAACCTTTCCATATTAGTCATTCCCTGCAAGAAGACTCAGAAAAAAGAAGAATGAAAGAACAAAAGGAAAGAAGGGAGGAAGGAAGGAAGGAAGGAAGGAAGACAGAAAGAGAGAGAGAGAAAGAAAGAGAGAAGGCGGGAGGAAGGAAGGAAAGAAGGAAGGAAGGAAGGAAAGAAGGAAGGAAGGAAGGAAGGAAGGAAGGAAGGAAGGAAGGAAGGAAGGAAGGAAGGAAGGAAGGAAGGAAGGAAATAGTATGCTTCAGTCTGTATTCAGACATTATTTCTTTCTGCAGAGGCAGGTAGCATTTTTCATCATGAGTCCTATGGGATTGTCTTGGATCACTGTATTGTGAGAATAGCAAAGTTCTTCACAATTCTATACCATACAATGTTACTGTTATTGTGCACAATGTTCTCTTGGTTCTTCTCACTTCATTTTGTATCAGGTTCATGTAAGTCTTTCCACGTTTTTCCGAAATCATCCTATTCCTCATTTCTTATGGCACAATAAAATTTCATTACAATTGTATACCACAACTTGTTCAGCCATTCCTCAATTGACGGGCAGCCCCTCAATTTCCAATTTTTAGTTGTCACAAAAAGAGCTCAAGCCAACGTCTCTTCAGTGTTGTGCAGTTTTTTCAGTCATGTCTGATTCCTTATGACCCCACTTGGGGTTTTCTTGGCAGAGAAACTGGAGTGATTTGTCATTTCCTTCTCCAGCTCATTTTACAGATGAGGAAACTGAGACAAGCAGGGTTGAGTGACTTGCCCAAGGTTACACAATTAGTGTCTGAGGCCAAATTTGAACTCAGGTCTTCCAGACTCCAGGCCCAGAGCTCTATCCACTGTACCACTTAGCTACCCCAGTTTTTTCAATAAACATTTGTTAAACATCTATAATGAATTGTTAATCAATTTATTATGACCCAACAATAAAAAAGTTCCTCCTGAAAGGGGGTCAGAGATTCATCCCTCCACCCTTGCTTTTTACCTTGACTCCATGCTCATCCAAGCTAAGGGCAACTGTGGGACAGAATAAGTCTCAGCCCTGGTTCTTCTGGTTTATGAGCTAAGGAAAGGGACTGAAAGTCGGGTCAGGGCAAGCTTGCCTGGTTCTTTGGATATTCACCAGGAAAGACCACAGTCACAGCAAGTAGAGAGTAAAGGTTCCATTACAGTTTAATAAGGCACAGAGAAGATAGAGGCAGACAATGTAAGCATGGAGGATAGGGTGGTGGAGAGAGAGAGCCAGCATGGGGAAGAGAATGGTGAAAGAAGCAGGGCACAGAGAGTTACTTACATAACCAGGTATGGTTGTTGAGAGCATTAAGGCATCATGGAGAGGTAGCAGGTGGAGGAGTGCTCCATGAACAGGACTGTGGGGGGTCTCTTTTTATAAGGTTTTGGTGGTTAGGGGGAGTAGGGGGGAGACAGGTTAACTCTTATCCAAGCCACCTTTGGCTTAGTGCATCACCATAACAACATCATCTCAAAGTTATGGACACCTTAAGGTTGGTTCATTTGCATAATGTGTTGCTGGTTTTACTAGAACTTATCTCCATCTTATATAGACTGAGGACAGTTAACTGACAGAGGAGCCATTGCATTAGGCCTAGCCGGCTTCCCCTAATTTAGCACATAATCTCAGGATGGAGCTTCAGTTAATTTATGAGGTAGTTGCCAATGGCTCCTATCCCCTAATTTATGAGACAGTTTACAAGTAACTGTTATGCTCCCTTAATTTGTGGGACAGTTCTCCTTTTGCAAGCTTACTTCCTATTATTGTTTCACTAGCTACTTAAAGACTTAGTAACTATACTAAGAGGAGGAGGGAGATATGGTCAAGGGGACCAAAACAAGCATTTATCAAGCACTGCTGAAAGGGGGTCATCCACCTATTCCTGGGTACTAACTGCTACTGACCAGATGATGGTGGGTCATCCAATCATGTATTATGAGTTGGATGATACAACAGATGGGTAGGGCATAAGCAGCTTCCATCATTAAATGGAAATGGTCTATTTGAAATTATTCTCCCCCAAGTTACTCTAATGTTGGTGCCCTTCACAAACAAATTTCCACTATGTCAGAGACTAAGGCATCCGGTCCAAGTCCTGAGTTGTTCACTAGGCCAATGGACCCCCATTTATAATGACTGGAGCAACACTGTTTGACCTGGTTTACTGATGGCTCCACCCAGAAGAAAGGCAATCTGGACTTCATTAATCTAGAAATAGGGGATAGCCTGGTAAATGGGGGTCCTGGAAAGAACTCATAGTAGGCTGAGGTAAAAGCTGTAGGGCTGGCATTTGAGAGAGCCTGGAAGGATTGTATAAGCAACCAGTCAATAAACATTTATTAATAGCCTACTATGTGCCAAGCACTGTGATAAACACTGGGGATACACAAAGAGGCAAAAGACAGTTGCTGCCTTCAAGGAATTTACAATTATCTTTACTGATTCTGAGGCAGTGGCCATGGGTTTAACTAAGTGATACAGGGCCTGGAGGGTATAGTACTGACAAGGCTCTACCTTTTAGAGTTAAGACCAATGGAGGAATATTGTTAATACCTACCATGGTGGTTTATGGGACATGTCAGTGCCAATTGGAGATATCATATTCTCTCCACTAAACTAAACAACCAGTTTGGCATCATTACAAGAATGATAAAGGTTTGAAAGTGGGTCCATTGCCAATCTGGACTTTGGGGTCAGGCCTACCTGTTCCAATGAACAAAAAGCTTCCCTCTACATTCTCCTGTCTCATTCCCACCAGAAGTTTGGTTTGGAAGCCTTTCGGAAGGAGATTCTCCACCAGGAAGGCAAACTCCTCAAAGCAAAGAATGTGGTCTTACTGACTAGCCAATGGCCATGGGCTGAATCACTTCTTGAAACTCAACTTCCTTGTCACTGTGTTTGAAATCTCTGTGGACAACTTCTCTCTAGTTCTGAAGACTTCACAATCAACTATGTAAGAGCTATTTGCCCAATAAACATCTCTGGAGTTCCCCAGTCTTCAGGGTCTAATGCTAAGTCTTGTCTGTTTTCCCATGAGAAAGAAAAGCCACAGAGATAAGCTAAGTCAGAGAAACAAGGTGATTATCATTTCTTCTAGTTCAGTCTCATTCCTGGCACTTTTTTCTGCATAGCTTCAACCGAAAGCCTCAGAGGAACACTGAAGCATTACCTTATACAACCAACATCTTAACATATGAATAGTAGGCTTGTAGTTAAGACTTTGCTTTGTTCTAGAAGACTTTTGTAATCAGCAAATGATAAAAATTGTGGAATCTTGGATTCTTTATACCTCTCAACAGTTGAGTAAAGACACAATTTTCTTTAGAGAACAAATGAGACACATTTCATTCCTCTCAGAAAAAGAGAAGTCCCAATCTAATCAAGCATTCCAAAAGAACAAACATTTATTAAATACCTCCTCTGTGCCAGGCACTGTCCTAAATGTTGTTGTTGTTGTGTTGTTTTCAATTGCGCCCAACTCTTCATGACTCCATTTGAGGTTTTCTTGACAAAGATACTGGAGTGGTAAGATCATAGGTAATGAACTTACCCTGGGAGGGGCTTGTTGTGCCATGGCATTGAAACCAGGCAGAGTAGCAGATGCAGAGTGAAGTGAGGAGATGCAGAGTGGAGACTACAGGTTTAGAATGGTGCATACACTGTCAAATATAATTGTTACTTTTGCGTGTATTTGCATTATTTTTGCAAATGTAATCCATTAATTTTGCACATCTGTTTCATTTGTTATAAGAGAAGGTTCTATGGAATCAAAGAATATTATCAAGGGAAATGATTGTGGTATTAAAAAAAGGCACCAATAAATCATTTTTTAAAAAATGAGCACGAATATACAACAATAGCAAAAATAGGTATAGCAGTCCTGTACAATAGAAAAACACTGGAAGCAAAATAGCTCTGCATGAATTAAGGGAATGACTGAACAAGTTCTGACATAGGACTGCAATGGAATTTTATTGTACCATAAGAAACAGCCTCTATGAAAAAAAAATCTGAGAAGTTTAGGAAGATTTATATGAACTGATGAGGAGCAAAGTGAGCTGACAGTTAGTTACCATGTAATCACAGAAATCACCTTACGTTTCCAAGCATCCATTGGAGTAATGATAATATCAAGAGTTATAACTAGAAAATATTGAGCCTGAGCGAGATGGGAGGTTTAGGCTTTGAGGCAGCAGCGGAATCAGCTCAGAGGACAGTCCAATCACAGGTACCACTCTGCAAGGAGAAGGGGCAATCAAACTCTCCCACCTAGCGTTGGTGGGGGGGACGTTGCCATAGATCAGCTTTATGGTTGGTGGCCTGCTACGTGGCCGCACAGGCCTTCTAAAGACTGTATATGATGGATATCAATGAGGGAGGAGAGTGTGTCCTGCCCCCATGTCGGTAGCTTGAGGCGAAGCCCCATTTGCCCACTGCTAGTTTTAGTTTTGATAGTACCCTGTCTGTTAAGGTTGTTACAAGGATCCAATGAGATCATGCATGTCAAGTGCTTTCCCAACCTTCAAGTACTAGAGTCAGCTTCTCCTACCTACCTATCTAACCATTCCTTCTCAGTTTCCTTTGCAGGATCCTTATCCAGATCATGCCCTCTAACCATAGGTGTCCCTATGGAAGGATAGGAACCATAGGTGTTCCTCAGGGTTTTGTCTTGGACCGACCCTCTTCTCCCTCCATATTACTTCACTAGGTTATATCATCAGCTCCCATTGATTTAATTACCATTTCTGTGTTGATTCCTAAACCCTAACCTCTCTGCTGACCTCCAAGTCCACATCTTCCCCTGCCTTTCAGGCATCTCAAACTGGATGTCCAAGAGACATCTTTTTAAAAAAAAATTTTTGGAGGGGGGAAAGCAGGGCAATTGGGGTTAAGTGACTTGCCCAAGGTCACACAGCTAGTAAGTGTCACACAGCTAGTAAGTGTGTCAAGTGTCTGAGACCAGATTTGAACTCAGGTCCTCCTGACTCCAGGGCCAGTGCTCTACTCACTGCGCCACCTACCTCCAATAGGTATCTTAAACAAACCATGTCTAAAATGGAACTCATTATTTTTCCCCCTAAACCCTGCCCCTTCCTAATTTCTCTGTTACTGAAGAGTACAACACCATCCTCCCAGGCCTTCAGGCCCCCAACCCCATAGTCATCCTGGATTCCACCTGTCTCTCACCTCCCATAGCCAAACTGTTGCCAAGGCCTGTCAATTTCACCTTGGCACCATCTCTCAAATACGCCCCCTTCTCTCCTCTGATATGACCACCAGCCACTCTAGTGCAAACCCTCATCACCTCACTCTTGGACTACTGAAATAGCCTGCTGGTGGGTCTGCCTGCTTCTACTCTCTCCCTAATCCAATCCATTTTCCATTCAGGTACTAAAATGATTTTCCTAAAACACAGATCCAACCATGCCCCTCTCTGCATCCCCCTTTCAATAAACTCCAGTGGCTTCCTATTGCTTCTAACAGCAAATACAAAATGCTCTGTTAGACCATCAAAGCCCTTTATAACCTAGCTGTCTCCTACCTTTCTGGTTTTCTTGTGCTTTACTCTCAACCAACAAACACTTCAATCAACAGACGTTAGACTCTTGGTTGTTCCATCCCTTGGGGCTTGGGGCATTTTCTCTGGCTGTCCCCCATGCCTAGGATTCTCTCCTCCTGACATCCCTGGCTTCCTTTAAATCCCAACTAAAATCTCATCTTTTACTTAAAGGCTTCCCCAATCTCTCTGAATTCTGGTGCCTTCTCTCTGTTAATTATTTCCCATTTACTCTGTATCTAGCTTGAATTCTATGTAATTTTTTTGCTTGTTTTTTCCTCCATTAGATTATAAGCTACTTGTGGTCAGGGACTGTCTTTTGCCTCTTTTTGTATCTCCAGTACTTTTCAAAGTGCCTGGGACATAGTACTCACTTAATATATGTTATTAATTAATAGAGTTATCATTGTGAAAAGCCCAGGGTTCAATAAGTGGGTGATGGAGCTGGTATTAACATGTCTAAAATGTAGTCACAATGCATTTTTTCATCAGGGAGTCTCCTCTTCCCTCCTGTGCCCTCTGGTTTGTTGGGCACAGATGATTCCAATTGGATCTTTCAAAACAAGAAAGTCTCCTCCCTAAAAACACCTTCTATAAAAGAGGTACCTGTTTCCAGGCTGAGGGCAGTTGTATACTAGCCCACTAGCAATGCTCCTACAAAACAGGACAGAGAGAGAAGTGGGTTCAGGATCCTCGGCCAGTACCTATATCAGGCACTACTTCTTCCCAATGCCACCGAATCTTTGCTGGGAGAGGAAAGCAGAAGGATTTTTATCTTGTCATTCTAAGATGCCACAAGGAAGAGGGTTCCCTAGGTGGGCCAGCAGTCCTTCCTCATCCTACCTTCCTGACCAACCAACAATGGCACAGTCTCTCCTGCTCAGAACACACAGCAAAAAGTGGCCCCTCCCATGGGCCACTCTACCCTGAGAATCAGCTGGCAGAGATGCCAGCACAAATGCCTCCTGGAGGCCACTTCTCTTCCCTCCACTATCTACCCTGAGCCTGAGCCTCTCCACAAAGAGAATGTGTACTTCTCTCCAGCTACCAGTGGCCCGGGATCTGTAAACAAGCCTCCCCTTATAGGAAAGATCAGTATCAGTAATCTAAAATTGGTGTCCTTTGGACTAGAAAGCTGCTCTGCACTTTCCTTCTGACCATAGAGGATTCAGGAGGTATTTTGGTACAGCACAAAAAAGAATACTGACTGGAGTCAGAAGAACTGGGTTCAATTCTCATTTCTGATGCATATTACAGATGTTACCTTGGGCAAGTCACCTAACTTCTATGGTCCTCACTTTCTCCTTCTGTAAAAAGAGGGGATTATCAGGAGTTTATATCCTTGGGTTGATGCACTTGTCTAAAAAAAAACCTTTGGTAGCTATATTTTTATATAGTTGGTTTCTTTTGTAATTCTATGAATTTTTTAAATTTATTTTTATACATTCTGAAAAAGGGTCCACAGGCTTTAGCAGATGCTAAAGGAGTTCAGGACACAAACAAAAATGGCTAAGAATTACTTGACTAGATGGTCTGTTCAGTCTGTTCTGGCTATAGATGAGTATGAATCTTTATGAATCCTCCAGCATTAGGAAGAGTCTGCAGAATTCTGGAACCGTGGAGCTCATATTTATAGAGTGTTTACAAAGCATTTCCTCACAAGGTCACCGGATTGTAGAGCTTGAAGGGATGTTAGAAACCACCTATGGTAACACCTCCCCTCTGTTTTACTGATGAAGAAACTGAGGATAAGAAACAGAAGTGACCTTGGGAGGTTGGCAGGACGTGCATCATACGGTCTGTGGACACATTTCTTTGAGTGACAGCATCCTGTCTGAAGGATGACTGTCTGAACTGAGGGTACTCAGGATGTGCAGAACCATGAAGATTAAGGGATTATGGAGAGTGGGAGACTATGGAGGGGCCTGCCCTCTCACCAGGGAGATAAGAGAAAGTGAACAAAAAGAGAGGAAAACATAAATCCATGCACAAGCATTAATTTATTTAAATACATATTCAACTCCATATGCATATTGCAAGGAGAGCAGTAATAACTCACATTTATATCTCACCTTGCAGGTTCCAAGTGCTTTCCTCAACATCACCCTCAAGGTAGATCAGGAAAGGGAGAGAAACTCAAGGTGGCTTGGGAAGAGTTCTTTCTGGGGCTTTGTTGTTGTTTGTTTTTTTGAGAATCGGCTTCTCGATCTCCCCCAGGATAGAAGTGCAGAGACTACCCACGACCTCTCTGATGATTATGGGAGCTTGGACCTGCTTGGCTTCAGATCTGAGCTGGTTTGCCTGCCTTAGGCGATAATGTGAACACCCTGCTGCACTATCAAGTGTTTACACTATTGATGCTGATCTTAGTAGGGGCTCACTACATCGATGCTATTGAAAATTGGAGCATCGAGGTAGAATACTGTTAAGAGCTTTGGGCCTAGAGACAAGAAGACCTGAGTTCAAACCCAGCTTTAGACACTTACTAGCTAAGTCACTTAACCTCTGTTTGCCTCAGTTTCCCCATCTGGAAAATGGGAATAAGAATAGCACCTCCCTCCCAGGGCTGTGGTTAGAGTTAAATGGGATAATACCTGTAAGTGCTTATCATAGTACCTGCACAGTCAGCATTATATGAATGTTAGCTATCATTGTTGTTAGTGCTTTTAAGCCGGTCTTAGTATAGACAGGAGATCAGTTTTAGCCTTGCTGCAGCTCAGAAGTCCTTAGCTCCAGAGATCTCCCAGTCTCAGCCTCCCCAGGAGCAAAGATTGCAGGCATGTGCTACATGCCTGGCATCGGAAAGGTTGAGTGACTTTTTCCATGGTCCCACAGCTTGGGTCACAGTCTGGACTCTAACCAAAGAATTCTTTCTGACTATAATAGCTAGGAGGACATAAGCATTCATATATGCATGGTGAAAATGAGTGGGCAGCATTGATTGGTATAGATGCTACAGCTTTCCTCCCATGCCAAGTATGAGGATTCAGTGACCAGAGGTCATGGTTACATAAGACAGAACCAAAACATCCTGTACTAGGACTGACAACCATTGTTGTTTGTCCTGTTTCAAAGACGTCCAATGAAGTCATGGGTGATGTCTTGACTCGTGGGTGAATTAGATTTAAGTGAGGCAGAGAGGCACAAAGTCATCAGCCTCACTATCTTCTCCAGAGTCTCCAGTGGCAGAGCAAAAGTCAAGATGGCTAGCTATGGCCAAGGATGAGGTGGATGACCTTGGCATCTTTGATCTCTGACCAAGCTCTAAGCGCTCCCCAGCACCTGCTTCAGCCACCATTATGGTCATTGGAACAAATCATTCTCATCCACTCATTCCACTGGGGGAAGTCTTCACATGCTTGGGCCAGACATCCCCTAACTCACCAATGAGTTTTGTAGCCTGTTGGTTACCCTCAATCTGGTTTAGCCCATTTGCCATACAGTTTTACCAGGGTGTTGCCACTGCCCATGCTACAGGTTCTTGAAGCCACAGGTAAGAGTTGGGGTGAATCAGGTATATACCAAAGGTAGATGAGCAGCCCTGAAAATGGCTCAGGAAGCCCTCCCACCAGAAGTACTCATCCCATCTGAATACCCAATACAACCCTATACTAGGACTGACAACCAGTTAATATTCAGCCACCATGCCCCATGTTCTATCTCAGACTCAGTTACTATGTTCTGTCCCATTCCATTGTTTCCACGTTGCTCCACAGAGAGCAGGAAATTCTTTCCACGGAAAAAGAATGAGCTGTAGCTTGAGAGAAGGGGGCAAAGGAACAGATATGTTGTATTTTTGTTTCACCTGAATCCTAACATAGACTGAGCCTTCCCAGGAACAGAGCCAGTCTGCAAGTCTTGCTGAAAACTAACCCCTTACTTTTCTAAGTATGAGCCTATTAAAGAAGCAAATTCGCCATGCTTCACCAAGACTGTATTCAATTCAGTCTAATAAGCTAAACTCGCAATAGACCACTCCTCAGTCTCTCCTTCAGTATCGGTATCCATGCCCTGACAACTATGTATGAAAGTGCTCTCAGGCTCTGTTCTGAGTGATCACATCTTGATCACATCTTCTATGCTCCTTTAAAGATCTCATCTGCCGCTTTGGATTCAGTTATCACCTCCATGCAGATGGCTACCAAATTGTTCTCTCTAGGTTCTTCTCTTTCCCAGCCTAAATGACCAACTGCCTGATAGACATCTCCCTCTGGATGTTGTTCAGTTGTGCCTGACTCTTTTTGATGCCATTTGGGCTTTTCTTGGCAAAGATACCAGAGTGGAGTGGTTTGCCATTTCCTTCTCCAGCTCATTTGACAGATGAGGAAACTGAGGCAAACAGGGTGAAGTCACACAGCTAGTGGAGTGTCTGAGGCCAGATTTGAACTTAGGAAGATGAGCCTTCCTGACTCCAGGTCTAGAGCTCTATCCACTGCACCACGCAGCTGCCCTTGTTAAAATGCTTACTACGTTCCAAGCACAATGCTAAGTGCTGGGGATACAAATATAAGGAAAAAAAACAAACAAAGAGAAAACACAAAACAAAAAAAAAACCAGTTCTTGCCCTCTTACATTACAGGGCCTTACATTCAACACATAAAAGAAAATTTAAAATGGTCGGGGAGGGCCAGGTACAGTTGGGAGGTACCTACCCAGGGACTTAGTAGAGTCAGATGCGACCAGAAAAAAACAAGAAACTACTGAAATGTCAAATATAAGCAATCTCTATTCTGGAGTATGAAGCAAAAATAAATGAAGTCCCCTTGCTTTTTCATAATTACTAAATAAATAGACCTTCAGTTCAATATGTCCCCCCCCTTACTTCCTCCTCCTTCCCCCAGTTCCTAGATCCTCCTGGATTTCAGGGGCTGCCTGAGTGGAACTGGTACCTCTAAGTGTACACATTCAGCATGCAGATTTTCTCATGTTGCCTACAAATGCTACTTGACTGTCAACAGTGACACAGGGCCAGTATCACAGGGCATTTGGTGGGGTCGTTGGTGTCTCTCCAAGTATATGCACCAACAAAGCCCAACAAACATATTGCAAATTATTTATATTGATGTCAGAGGCAGTGTGACCCAGAGGATAGAAAGCTGGTTTTGGAGGCAGGAAAAACTCAGTTCAAGGGCTACCTCTCACAGAGCAGTTATGTGACCTCCCAGGTCCCAGGGCTTGACCTCCCAGGGCCCCAGCCAGTCAGCTAAGATTATTCCTTGCACAGTAGTTAGTTGCCTATCTGCACTGGGAAAGGGAGTTTTTTCACTGTGGGCTTTCCTTACAATGAAATAACAGGTCTAGTCCCTCAAAAAATAAGCTCTATGTACTTTGAGGTAAATCTAAGAATAAACTGCACATTTCAGCCCTTTCTAAACAAGCCCTTATAAAGAGATGGCATTTTAAGTATTCAACCTGGCCAGCATCTGACAGCTTTTTCCTTGGAAGTCCAGCACACAGATCTTGCCCCCTCTCCCCTCAGGACACCCCATGCTGCTGGACTGTCAGGCCACTGTTTGCTCCCTGCCTGCTTGGTTTATCCTCAACTTCCTTGGCTGGCTTGACTTGGCTTGACAATTCCTTAATTCAATTTCTCATCTCTACCTGAGCCAAGGTCATTGGATGAAGAGCAAGGGATTTAGAGATCATCCGATTCAACCTTTTTACTTTACAGATAAAGACATTTGAGGTACACAGAGGGGTGAAGTGACTTCCCCAAGGCCACACAGGTAATAGATTACAGGACCCAAATTCTAAGCCAGGTCATTGCTTCCCAATCCAGTGCTCTTTCCACTGAATGATGCCACAGCTATCCTACCCTAAAAGAACCAGAGAAGGAAACCCTCTGGTACAAGGGATGGATTGATATGCTCCCATAATGGTTTTTAACTACCCCTGCTCCATGTGCCCTGGGTGAATTCCAAAAACCCAGGAGCCCTTTAAAATCTTAACTGAGGCCCACAAAAGACCTTACCTTAAAAAGACCAAGGTCTCCCACTGCATCTGGGGCCATGGCCAATCATCTTAACCTGTCTAAGTCTTACTACTGGAGTCCAATGATTCAGGAGGAGAGAGTAAGGCCAATGACTTTGCAGAGCCCTGCCTCACTTAAATCCAATTCATTTGCAAGTCAAGACATTACCCTCCTGATGTCATTGGTCCTCTTCCAGAAGGAAGAACAAACAACAATAATAATCCTCTGAAGGTCACCTTCAGAGAGAGAATACTACTTGTCCAGAGAACTTTGTGGCCCAACTCCTTGTCTGCTGCCCTCCTCTTGCCGAATTTTTAATATTATATTGAAGTCAGAGGCACAGTAGAGTTGGAGTCGGAAAGTTAGAGCTAGAGTCCGAGTCCTAAATGCCTCCAACTTGGGTTCTGACTCTGGCTCCAACTCTAACCTTAACCCTAAACCTGACTGACTCCAACTCGAATACTACCATCACCTGGGGATCTTCTTTCTCTTCTCACCCATCTACAACCACCCACAGTAAAGACCTTTCTCTTTCGCTCGAGTAAGATTGTATTAAGCACCAACCGTGTGCCAGGTACCGAGCTAGGAATTGAAGGTTCCATGAAGCAAACAATTCCTACTACCAATGGTGCTTATGTTCTAATGGAGGTGACGAGGACATACACGAGGGCATAAAGGATAAATATAATGAAAAAGTAATTAAATAAAAATGAAATTAGATTGGGGGGCACTAGCGCTTTTGGGGGAATGGGAAGGCCTTTGGGTAGAAAGTGGTTCTTGGGCCATGGTTTGAAGGAAGAGAAGGATCCTATGAAACACAAGAGAGGAAGGGGAGTGTCTCACACATAGATGACAGTTAGCAAAGAGATATAGAGATGGAGATGGGGGTGGAATGCTGGTATGAGGATCCTGCTACTTTCTTTCATAATTCTCTAATGTGAGTGTCCTGACATATCATCGTACTCCCACAGCAGCTACAATCATGTATTACAATTGGGAATATTGGTGTCTCATCCCATTAATAAGCTTTAAGCTCCATGAAGGCAGGAGCCCTGTTTTATCTAAATCTGGTGTCTCCCCAAGTCCCTGGTACGGCACTCTCTCTTCACACAGTAGGCACTTAATAAATACTTGCTATAGTAGAATGTATTTCTGTGCACTCTCCAAATGATGAGCTTAGAAAGAACTAGACCAAGACTGCGACATTGAGATTATATTTTTAGCACTTGATGTAACATTCTTTGGAAGTGTTTGGCCATTTTTCTCTTCTCTTGCTTTGTTATTTACTGTCCCCAATAGCTCCCTCAGATCTCCACAGCCTCCAGCTTTTGCAAATAACAGCAGTGCATTTTGGCCTCAGCCAGCATGCTGATCTCCTGTTGTTCCTGACGAGCTTCAATATGTGGGCCGTTTTTCTGTGTTTCTCCGCTGGATGGGGTTTGGAGAACAGTGTGGGGCAAGAGTGTGCTCCTTTCAAGTGCCTGGCATTGGGAAGACCGTTAAATGGGCCCTTCAGTAAATTCCCCAGAATCCTAGACTCCTGTAGGAGGGACCTCAGAATTCATTGAGTCTAATACCCTCATTGAGTAAACTGAGTCATGAAGAGTGACTTGCTCATTCAACTGGCTCAAAGGCAGGATTTGAACCCAAGTCTTCCTAACACTAAGGTTAACAACTCATCTACTACAGATGCATGCTGTTGGATAGAGCACTGGATTTGGAGTTAGGGACAGCGGGGTTCAAACCCCACTTTGAGCACTTACAAACTGAATGACTCTGGGTAAGTCACTTAAGCTCAAAGGTTAATGGGGATAATCATTGCATTTGCCTCTGAGGGTTGTTGTAAGGGCTAAATGAGACAATATTTATAAAGGGTTTAGCAAAGTGCCTGACACACAGTAGGCACTTAATAAATGCGTATTCCCTTCCTCCCTACCTCTTTGGGCCTCAGTTATCTTAGAGGAATTGGGTTCTATAATCACTAAAGTCCTTTCAAATTCTAAATGTATGAGCCATAATATAATATACTGCTGTAAGCTTCCTTCTGAAGAAACCTTTAATTCAGTACAGATTGTGTGACTGATGTGTGCCCTGAGCACCGGGTCAAAGCTAAAAGACAGTGAAGGGAGAAGGCCAGCCTGGTGGCTGCTCAGGCGAAGCCAGGTCTTACAACAGGCCCCTGATCAGATCAGTTCAGACCAAAGGTCCTGATCCTCAGAGCTATGGGCTCAGAAACTCAATTTTATCAGGCTCTGGTGAACTGAATCACACTAAAGAAACTCACAGGAAGGACTGATAAGCCAGAATGCCATTTAGGATGAGAAATAGAACTGACAAATGGGTCAGACACTTCAATCAGCGAGCGCCGTCTGCCTCCCTCGCAGGATTGTTGAGAGGCAAGTGCATTGTACATATTTAAGTGTTACAGAAAAGTGAACTGGGTGGCACAGTGAATAAAGTGCTTGACTTGGAGTCGGGAAGACCTGAGCACAAATCTGGCCTCACATACTTACTTAGTTCTGTAACCCTGAAACTCTGTAACCCTGTAACACTTGCCTGATCTCAGCCTCAGTTCCCTCATCTATGAAACAGAGTTAATGACAGCACCAACCTCATAGAGTTGTTACAAAGTGCAAATGAGATAATGTTATGTAATGCAATAAATATAATTATTATATCATAATAAATATAAAACAATATTACCATTACACATATATTGCTATAATACATTTATATTGTCTAATAGAATAAATACAATATATCATGATGAAATATAATATAATCTACCATATTAAAATATGTTATCGTTTAGTCATTTTTCAGTTGTGTCTGACTCTTCGTGACCCTATTTGGGGTTTTCTTGGCAAACATACTGGAGTGGTTTGCTATTTCCATTTCCAGCTCATTTTACAGACAAGGAAACTGAGGCAAACAGGGTTAAATGACTTAGCTAATAACTCCAGGCCCAGCACTCTATCCACTGTGCCACCCATCTACCCTTATATTATAATGTAATGTAATATAGCATAATATAATGTAAGATAATGCCTTGCAAACCTTAAAGTCCTATATAAATGCTAGTTACCATTACTGTTGTCACTGGTGTCTTGTTCTTCTCAATTCTTTTTCAAGGTTGTTCAGATAGGAATAATCCAAGTCACTGTCCTGGTATTATTCTTTTCTATTTAATATTCTATGGATTGTTGAATATATGGATAAAATAACTTTTTGTAGTTGAATAAAATTATTAGTATATAAGCTCATCTTACAACAGTCAGGGATCTTAAGGGTTTTTGTGTCATGGACCCTTTAGCCAGTCTGGTGGAGCCAACGGACCCCTCTTCACACTAGTGTGTTACTTATATATATCATTGAAGGAAATGTTAAATTTCAGTTTGAAGTTGGTGGGAAAAAATGTCATTTCCCCCCGAAGTACACAGACTGTAGATATCAGTTTACAAAGCTCTATTCTCAAGGTTCACCAAGGACTTTCAACATAGAATTCAGAGTAAAATCCCAGTAGAAGGCAGGATAACAAGAATGGTACCCACCTCATCCTCTTCCCACATAATTTTGATCTCCTAAAGCTTGAAGTTTTTCCATTCATGTAGGTTGGAGATTATATGAGCATATGGTATGGGAGCATGTAGTAAAATCATTGTTCGAAAGTTTCTTTGCATCGGTGGTATCGCTTGGTGATTGTAGACAACAGTTAGGTCTGAGATGATGGCCTCATTCCAGTATAGTTTGTTGATTGAGTTTCCCAAGACACTTTAAGGTCTGTATTTGTAGGATTGGGGCTGTGTCATCTGCCAGTTTCTGAAAGATGGTGAGCTTCTAGTGTATAAATTTAGTTACCAGTTAGTCCTGCTAGACATTTGGAAGGTACTAAATTTTTACAGCCTGCATGGATGCATTGCAGTCTCCACCATTTTCTTGAATATTCTACAATGATCACTAATGGGAGGCTTCCTAATGATGTCTCTGTAAATTCTGATAGCTATGACCTAGTCCTGAATTGACATCATAAACCCCTCTGTTCTAGCCCTTTCTTTCCTTGCCAAACATGAAGAATTTTATAAAAAAAGTCCATATAGAATTTTTATAGCTTTGGGGAAAGATTCCTTAAGATTGAAAAAGCTGGTTAATTTGGCAGTGGGTGAGTAGGTGTAGAGACGCATAACCTGATGTCATCCATATGCATCAAGTGGTTAATGAGATGATTTGTTTAGTACTTTCTTTAATTTGGAAGTAATATTTAGTTTCATTCAAGAGAGATGAACTGAGTGCCTGCTTCTGATACAAGAAATGTTGTAAGGCGAGAGAGAAGAGAGAGAGAGAGAGAGAGAGAGAGAGAGAGAGAGATTGAGAGAGAGAGAATGAGTGAGAGAGGAAAACTGACTTTTCATATCATTTCCCACCTCCCAGCAGGTTGGCTTCCTTTCATGTGTTTTCTTCCTCCATCAGAAGGTAAGCTCCTTGAGGGCAAGAATTATCTTTTTTATTGTATTCGTGTATTTGTATTTGTATTGTATTTGTGATAAAGGGCCTGGTAGATACATACTGCTTAACAAACACTTGTGATTTTACTTAGTTTAAGGCCAGGTAGAAATATAATGATCTTAAACAGCGTCCCTGAGAAATCCTACATTCTATGTGAATTGTTCTTGACATTATTGTGTTAATTGCATGTTTTAAATTGAGAATTGTTTTCCATGTGAACATCAGATGCTGTAGTGTTCTCACTATACTTGGGTCTATTTTCAGGACATCAGACACTATAGGGTTCTCAATATACTTGGGTTTATTTTCTCTATTTGCAATTCATGAATCAACGTAAGTGCAGACAAAGACAGCATATACATTCAATCCCTGACATTTGTGCTTAACTTTCGAGACTTCAAGCATTCTTGTGATTTGATTAGTAGCCTCATTCTCACTTTCATGCTGGCAACCATACAATTCTCAGTAGAGAAAAAAATGAGAGGCACGATGCAGGCGAGTTTGTAGAGCTGGTATCCAACTAGGCACTTCACTGGTCTTGTCACCCTACTGTTATGGAGTAAAGAGCTCCCATGTTTTCATTGTTTGTCTTTAAAACTCATGTTTTCTGTTATAATTATGCCTTCAGAGTGTAGTGCAAGTCCTTTGGGCTCTAAGTCCAAGCATGCAAAGTCAGTGATGTGGTTTACTAAAAAAATAAAGGTGTTAGATGAACTTTGTGCTGGAATGTCTGTAGCCACTGTTGGCTGTAAGTTTGATGTTCGTGAATTGATGATTTGTTATATCCACAAAAAGGAGGCAATTTTTTATAGGATAGTAGATTTCATGTATTATAATAATTGAATATTTTATGAAATTAATTTTTTTCATTGAGATGTTAACCCAAAAGGTCATAGAATTCTAGAGAATTAATAGCAAGAAAAATGTTTTTTATGTTACCAATTTTATTTTGTGTACTGCTGTACTACATTTTATGGACTATTTTACAGTTACTGTGTTAGGAATAGTTCATATTATCAGAATTAATGTTTTGCTATAAAGAATTGTATGCAGAAAAGTATGTTTTGAGCAATCCCTAGTGAAAGATTGCATTTTTGTTGGTCACAAGAACCTAACCTTCTATTTCTCATACGTTCAATACATCAACATGTTCATTTTTGACTTTCACAATGTTTTCTACTTGCTTTCCAGCCGCCATCTTGGTTCCGCTCTCCTCCCCATGTTTTCTAAGAACGCCACTCTGTGAAAGTTGAGGATCATTGCAACGCTTTCAGGAGGCTGGTCCAAAGATTACTGAATCAGGGGCAGCTAGGTGGTGCAGTTAGTAGAGCACCGGCCCTGGAGTCAGGAGGACCTGAGTTCAAATTTGACCTCAGACATTTGACACACTTACTAGCTGTGTGATTTTAGGCAAAGTCACTTAACTCCAATTGCCTTGCCTTCCCCCCTCCAAAACAAAGATTGCTGAATCAATACTGCATTACTCTTTACATTCTCTGGGACTTTGGGGTATCTGCTTTTTGTTCCTGATACATTATATTGTTTTATTATAGGCATGTATAGAATTTATTTTTTGGTGACACATGCTATGAATGCTTTGTATAAAGTACATAATTGCATAATTAGCCTATGTTGGAGGCAGCTAGTTGGCATGGTGAATAGAGAGCTAGTCCTGGAGTTAGGATGACCTGAATTCAAATCTGTCCTCAGATACTTACTAGCTGTGTGAAGTTACTAAACCTTTCTTTGCCTCAGTCTCTTCGTCTATAAAATGACTATCATAACAGCACCTACATCACAGGGTAGTTGTGAGGATCAAATGAGATAACATTTATAAAACTCTTAGCACTGCACCTGGCACATAGTAGATAAGTCTGTTTTCTCTTCCCTTTCCTATATTTGTATGAATCACTGGCATTCTCTTTGGTAACAGGTAGGTAATGCCTTCTCTTAAGAACAGTAAGATCAGTCTTTCATCTGGGAAGAAGCTATTATAATGTCTCGCTGATAATTCCTGGACCACTGTGAAGCCTTTAAGTCAATAATTATGGATCATATGCCCTGCCACTTTCCAGTTTTGCAAAGAAGCTAGAATTTTGGTCACTTCCTTTGACATTCTGTTCTGTCATTCATCATGTATTCAACAAGCCTTCTGTTTCACCTTTTAATCCATCTTGTAAGTTTGTTGTGCTGGATTTCTTGTGAGCATGTAGAGGATCAGAAATTGTCCACATCCTCTGTCTTCAGATTCTCTGTCTCCTCTGATTTCTTTACTTCTCAAGCCTCTGCAGTAAAAGCTTTTGACTTTTGTTAAATGGTTATTTTTTTATTTGTACCACTCTGACCCTTTGAATCACCATGGCTTCCAATTGTTTATTAATGAAATCCAGAATTTCTGATAGGTTTGTTTTCCACATTTTATTCATGTTTTCTGCTGAGCACGATAGCATCAATGGAATGGAATCTTCTATCACCTTTCTGCAGATCTTCAACAGCTCCTTCAGGTACTTTTGTCATGGCAGGGATTGATACCTTTCTTTGGGGGCTCCATCACTCTAGTTGGGGTGCTAATCTCATCAGCCGTACTCCCAGAGCTATAATGCTCTTCACAGAGTAGGTGTTTATTAAATGTTTATTGAATGGAATCTTCTATCACCTTTCTGCAGATCTTCAACAGCTCCTTCAGGTACTTTTGTCATGGCAGTGATTGATACCTTTCTTTAGGGGCTCCATTGCTCTAGTTGGGGGGCTAATCTCATCAGCGGTATTCCCAGAGCCATAATGCTCTTCACAGAATACGTGTTTATTAAATGTTTGATGAATGATATTGAATGGAATTGAATTGGGACCTGAGCTCCTCTAAGCAGCTTGGTGGTTTCCAAGGGTTGAGTTGCCTAGGCCACATGAGCTCCATACATGAATGTCTTCTAAACATGTTTCCCAGCCACATGGGTGGTATCTTCCTTTTCATACATGTTCTCTTGCCATACACATTTTCTTCATGTGCATCTTCCACGTGTGGTCCCTCATCATGTATATTCTTTGAATGTATGCCATCCCAACATGGTAATCTATGCATGAATATGCCAAATCTTCTCTTGCCACTTTATTTGCTGTGCTGATGATGTGTGTTTATGAAAGAATGTGTCACATGTTCATGGGGGAAGTATTCTATTGTTACCCTTCTCCCTTTGCCAACATATTAAATGACACTGTTTGAAATAGGATGTCTTTTGGTTGGATGGTCCAAGTATGCACAGTGGTGGGGACTCAGGAGCTATGGTTTTCAGAGAATCTTAATCAACCAACAAGTATTTAATGAGCACCAACTATGAGCTGATCAGCTACGTGGCGCAGTGGACAGAGTGCTGGACCTGGAGACAAGGAGACTCATTTTCCTGAGTTCAAATCTGCCCTCTTATGAACTATGTGACCCTGGGCAAGTCACTCAACCTTGTTTGCCTCAGTTTCCTCATCTGTACAATGAGCTGGAGACAGAAATGGCAAACCATTCCAATATGTTTGCCAAGAAAAACCCCCAAATGGGATCATGAAGAGTCAGACATGACTGAGAAACAACTGAACTGACTGTGAGTTAGGAACTGTGGATGCAAATACAAAGAATGAAATCCTCTTTCCTGCAGTAGTTCTGCTTGGGGACCCACTTGCAAGTTAACCAGATGCTACTATCGAGGAACAGAGATGATCAAGAAGTCTGAGGAAGGCCTGAGGAGGCCCAATCCCTGGTCTGTAAGGACCTATTTTATACAAACTTCCCTATTGTTGAGCATTGGGGTGGCTATGTGTGAGACTTTGATGTTCTGAAGAAGCATAGAAACAGTGTCTCTTCAAGAACCCCAGTAGAATATAGAGGATCCATTGAAACTTCCAAATCTCCTTAGTCCCCAGGGTTACACTCCTTTTTCTCCCTCTGACAGTTCTAGGGTCTCACCCTGTTGAATTGTACTTCATAGCAATATCTGTTGGCCTTGTTCTAACCAAAGTGGTCCCTGGATTTTTTTCATAAAACAAATAAAGAATAATCCAGGGATCTGAGAAGCTGTCTTTTTTCTTTTATCCAGGGGATTGTGTAGGAGATGCTAGAGGAAACCAAAGCCTTTATCTGCTTTCCAGGTGTAAATTTAAAGTGGGAAGTGAGAAAGAAGTGAAGAAAGGGAAATACTTTTCTCTGCCCACGCCCGTTTCATCACATTTACAATGGGGACACACTGAGGCCCTGAATTTGCTGGGCTTGGAATCGGTGTGGGGAGGTCAGTCTTCCATCTCTCTTCCTTTTATCTTTCCTGATTGCACCAAAGTCCCAGATTCCTTTTAACTAAATCATGTTCTATATTTTCCAGCGCCTGTGAAAGTCCTATGCATGAGTGGCTGTCCCTAATCACATTTTCCATGGTTTCAGTGGATGTTACTCATTTCTCAATTGCCTTTGGAAATATAAAAGTACATCTTCCCCAAGACACAGTGGCTAAGGCTTGAAGACAACATAAATTCTAACATGTGTTTGCCTTTGAAAGTTAGGATTTTTCTGGGCTTTATTTATATCCAAATGTCCTCTCTATTTGGGACACCTTAATTATAGTGCAATCATAGATTACATTAGATATTATGGTCTCTCCTCATGATGGTTAAAAATAGGGAGTGTATGTGATAGAGCTGACTGTACAGAAGCTGTATCTGGGCAGGGTAGGCTGAATGTTGCTGTAAATGCAAACTATGAGAGATAAATAATGCTGCCACTAATAGCAAGAGCATGTGATACGGCTATAATAGTCTGACTTTACAAGTTAAGACAGGGTGGAAATGAGTCAGACAAATCCCTCCCCCCACCCCATTGCCAGAATCACAACTAGGGTGAGGCAGTCAGGGCTTTGCTCCAGAGCACTGAACATAGGGGGCACTGGCAGCACTTTCAGTCCTTGATTGAGGTAGCATGATATTGTACATGGAGAGCTAGATTTGCAGTGAGAAAGTCCTGGGTTCAAATCATACCTCTCAAATTAGCTATGTGAACATTAAAAATAGTCATTTGGCCTTAATTTCCTCATCTTAAAAGTGGAGATAATTCCTTAGTACCCAGCCCACAAGGTTGCTACGGCTCAAATGAGATAATATGTATGAAGGGCTCTGCAAGATCAGAATCACTATATAAATGTCTATTGTTGCTGTTGTGGTAATGTGCTTCTTCCTTCTTTCCATGGGGCTCACATAAGAATAGGCCTGGAATGAGTCATTATCCTACCATTGTTCTCCTGTATTTGTGTTCTGTGGACCATTGCACAGGTGGATGAAATAACTGCTTTTTGAAGTTAAATAGATGAATTAGTGAAAAAGCCTTTGTGTATTAAGTACTGGGTTACAAATATAAGCAAGTATGATAGTTCCTGTCCTCAGATAGTTTACATTCTAAGAGCTGGAATACCACAGTAAGGTGGAAGTGGCCAGGGTAGAGTGTTTCAATAGAGAATTCAGAGGAATGGTCATTGGAGTTATGGGATAATTTATTGAGAAGGGTGGGAGTGTGGAACAGAGAAGATGACTAAGAAGTAGTGTGGTGTGTCTGAGTCTGGTAGGTTAAGGAGGACACTCACCAATGAGAAGTCCAGGATCCCATGGTTGGAGTTTGAGGTCTGGGTCAGGGGGAAAGATTGGCTTATATGGTGAAGATGGCCAGGAAGTAGCCATGATTAAAAACATTACAGTATGTCTTCTGTAGACTCATCGAAAGCATTTTTTAGTACAACTCCAATAGCAGATAGAATAAGAATGGAGATTAGACTTTATGTTGATATAGGGGACTCCTGGGTGAGATGGCTCTACCATTGCATGTTGGTATTTTCTCTGCAACCCATAATCTTAGACAGTTGGCTGTATCATTGAGAGGTTTAGTGACTTGCCCAGGGTCACATAGGCAGTGTGTGTCAGAGGTGAGACTTAAACCTAGGTTTTTATGGCTTCAAGTCTAGCTCTCCATCTATTGTATTACACTAACTCTCGACAAATGGGATATATAAGTATAAGGGATAGTACATGTCTCAACTGTGATTTTGATCTGCTCTTCTGGATAGCTATGCTTTCAAAGCTTTTTGTTCCGTGCTGCTTGAAGATTGTGAATATTTGGAATGTTGACATCTATTTAAAACACACACACACACACACACTATTTAAGATTTTATGGATCACTGCTATGTCAGGCTAATTGTGGGCAACAGTTTGGTCTGTGATAATAGTCTGTACCCATTATTGGTTGACATCTCAAAAATATTTGGGGGTCACGTTTTCAATGTGGGAATTTGTAGTCTGTCCAATTCTAGTCGCCAAGTCACATGTAGCTGTTGTTGCTTTTGCTGTTCATCTTTCGTTCTCAAGGTATTTTCTAAGTACTCATTTTTTATAGTCTGCTATAATGTGCTGCCCAATCCAATAATCTACATTGATCACTAAGTCCAGGATCCCCAAGGATCACGCTTCTCTAATTTCCGGTGGCTATGCCTTGGTCCTGAAGTGCCATCATAAATCACTTTAGTTCCATGAACAAAACATGGCTGAAATCCCAACAAAACCAGGAGACATAAAAAGAGTAACCAGAACATATTGTGAACAGTTATGTGCTAACAAAAGCGAGAACACAAAAGAAATAGAGGAATACCTTCAAAAATATAAACTACCCAAATAGTCCGAAGACCAGATGGAGATCTCAAATAGCCTAAACTCAGAAAAGGAAGTAGATCTAGTTGTAAAGGAACTACCAAAAAGGAAAAAAAACCCTGGTCCTGATGGATTCACCGAAGAATTCTACCAAACTTGTAAAGAAACATTAATACTCCTACTTCACAAATTATTCCCAAAAGTTGAGAAAGGAAGCACTCGACCAGAAGCCTTTTATAAGACAAATATGGTCCTAATACCTAAACCAGAGAAAGAAAAGAAAACACAGAAAGAAAACCACAGGCCAATATCAGTAATGAACATTGACTCAAAAATTTTCAATAAAATCCCGTCAAACAGACTACAATAATTTATCCAAGAAATCAGTTATTATGACCAAGTGAGATTTATACCAGAGATGCAAGGATGGTTCAAAATTAGAAAAACAATCAACACAATTAATCTTATTAAAACTCAAAATGTCTAAAACCACATGATCATGTCAATAAATGCAGAAAAAACATTTTGACAAAGTACAACACTTTGTTACGCTAAAATGTTAAAGTATAGGCAAAGAGGAACCTTTAAAAATATTATAAAAAGCATCTATCTAAAACCAAAAGCAAGCATTGTATCCAATGGGTATATGCTAGAAGCTATATACAACAAATACAGGAGTGAAGCAAGGCTGTCCACTCTCTCCACTGTTATGTGATAAAATGCTGGAAATGCTAGCAACAGCAATAAGACAAGAGAAAGAAATTAAAGGCATAAAGATAGGAAAAAGGATATAAAACTATCTCTACTTACTATTGATATTATGGCTGACCAGGGAATTAGCAAAGATACTAATTGAGATAATTAATAGCTTCAGCAAAGTTGCAGGCTACAAAGTAAGTCCTCAAATATCAACAGCATTTCTATATAATAAGAACAAAATCCATGAAGCAAAAATAGAAAGGGAAATCCCTTTCCAAATACAAAATGCATAAAATATCTGAGGATCAACCTACCAAAGCACACAAAAGACTTGTATAGACTAAATTACAAAGCGTTCCCTAAATAAATTCTTAAAAACAGCTTAAATATCTGGAAGAATATTTGTTGCTCATGGATAGGGCATGCCAATATAATAAAAATTATAATTTTGTCAAAGTTAATTTATGCTTTTAATGCTATATCAATCAAGTTGCCAAGAGTATTCTTTATAGAACTTGATAAAGTAATAAGAGGATTCATTTGGAAAAACAAAAGATCTAGAATATCAATGAAAATGATGAAAAGAAATAGATGAATGGGGAGTAAAACTTCTAAACCTCAAACTGTTATAGAGCAGCAGTCTGATGACTGATGACAGATAACTATCTGGTTAAAAATAGAGAGCTAGATAGATCAATGAAACAGACTACACAAGGGAGAATTAGAAACAATGGAACTCAATAACCTAGTGTTTGATAAAGTGAAAATAGAAATTACCTAGGAGGAAAAAACTCCTGATTAGATAAAAACTGCTGAGAAAATTGGAAAGCAGTCTGGCAGAAATTAGGCTTAGGCCAACACATTACACCATACTCTACAAAACATTCTAAATGACTACACAGCCTTAATATCAAAGGTCATACTATAGAAGAAAAACAGATCATAAACCTCACAGCTATTGGTAGCAGATATATCCCTAATCAAACAAGAGCTAGAGACAATTACAAAAGATAAAATCGATAAACTTTAGCTACATGAAACAAAACCTTCTTCATAGGCAAAATGAAAACACTTGGAATGAGAAGGGAGATAGTCAAATGACAGCAAAAAATGTTTGTATGAAATTTCTCTGACAAGGGTTTTGTATCCAGGATAGAGATATAGATATAGATAGATAGATAGATGATAGATAAATAGATAGATAGATAATGTTTATAGATATTATACATATGTACAAATATGAATGACTAATAGCCATTCCTCCATAGATACTTATCTAATAAATATACAATAAATACAGGAGTAAAGCAAGAGTGTCCACTCTTCCCACTATTATTTGATAACATGCTGGGAATGCTAGCAACAGCAATAAGATGAGAGAAAGAAATTAAAAGCATAAATAAAGGAAAAAGGATATAAAACTAACCCTACTTACTATTGATGTCAAAGAATACGAACAATTTTTTGTACTTATTTTTGTACTTTTTTTCTTTTTTATTAATTTATTTTAAACTTAAAAACTAAACCTTAAATACACAACAAGAAAAAGAAACATATACTTAAATACAAAACAAGAAAAGAAAAAAAGCATTTCCATGTGCACAGCAGAATGTAAGAGAAGATTCAAAATATACAGCAATAAATTTCCATTTCAAAAAAGCCTATATAATAAATGCTACACATTGTATTCAGAGCTGTTCATCTTTTCTTTGCTTCCTTGTAAGTTTTCTTTTTTTTCAGCTGAGCACTTTTTACCTTATTCTTTTTTCCCCCTTGTCCCCCCAAGAAAGCTACGATTAAGTGCAGACATATATATCTATATATCTATATCTAACATGTGTATAAATATATATGTGTGAATTATATGTATATACACACATACATATATGCACATACATACACTTACATACAGATACATATTCTTAGATAGCTATAATCATATTCATACGCAGACATATAACTTCATATGCATCTATGTAAGATCATACTATACTTGTTTTTTCTCTGTTTCTCTGAGAGTGAATAACATCTTCCTACATAAGTCCAAGTCTTTCCATATTTTTCTAAGTCCACTAACTCATCATTTCCTAAACCACAGCAATATTCTAACCTTATAGTGTCTAGTTATTTTAATAGTCTAATTAAAATGATATTGATTAATATGGCTAGCATATAGTGTAGTTTCCCTATTTTTCTCTTTTGATTAAATCTATTTTAGCTTTAACTTTGTCTGAGATCATGCTTACTGCCCCTGATTTTCTTTCCTAATAAATTCTACTCCTGATCTTTATTTTATGTTTGTGTGTATCTTTTATTTCCCAGTCCCACGACTCCTCTACTTTACTTCTACCTACTACTTTGCCCTCCTATTATGTAATCTACCTCCCCCCAAAGATCCCTCCCTTATCCTCTGAAAAAAACAATTCTTAAAAGAAGAACTGCAAAGTATTTATAAGTATGTGAAGGAATGGTTCAAGTCACTAATAATAAAAAATGGAAATCAAAGCAACCCTGAGGTTTTACCTCATACCCAGAAAATTGGAAAAGATGACAAAAAATGACAATAGTCATGACTATGCATCGGATAGGTGATGGAATGATAAGCACATTAAAACATTGTTGACGGAGCTGTGAAATAGTAAAAACCATTTTAGAAAACAATTTAGAATTATGAAAATAAAGTGACTAAAATGTCCATATCCTTTGAACCAGAGACTCCATTACTGGGTTTATACTCCAAAGAAGCCAAGCATAAGAAAGTTCCTATGTACATTAAATATTTATAGCAGCATTTTTTTGTGAAACCAAAGAATTAGAGTCAAAGTAGATGCCCATCAATTGAAGAATGGCTAAATAAATTGTGGTTCATGAATATGAAATATGATTGCATTGTAAGAAGTTATTTATGTCACAAATACAGAGAAGCACAAAAGATTTACATGAACTGATACATAGTGAAGTAAGCAGAGTCAAGAAAACAATACATTGGATAACTACAAAAGTGTAAATGGAAAAACAACCCACCTACCCAAAAAAATCAAAAGTGAATATAACAAAATTATAAAGATCAAGCATGACTCAAATGAAGAGATAAGGGAGAACATCCCCAACCCACCCCTTCATGGAAGTGGAAGGTCCTTAGGTATTATCTATTACACATTTTCAGACTTTTTCAATATAGCGATCAGTTGCGGGGGGGTTCTCTTAAAAAATACTTCTTATTATATGGGATGGCTCTCAGGGAGGAGGAGGAAGAATAATGGGGATGACTAAAATGATATAAGAACAGAAGACAGCAATAAAAACTTATTTTAAAATATCCTCCCACCCTACCCCATTGCCCCTAAAAATAAAACAAATAGGTATGGATTAGCAATTAGGCACAGTAGAGAGAAGGCTAGACTCTGGAGCCACAAAGATGATAGATAGATAGATAGATAGATAGATAGATAGATAGATAGATATTCAATGGCACTCCACTTCATCCAAGGACTTTTTGGACTTGATCTAAACAAAGTCTTTGATGGTTTAATTGACTAGAAGTCCTTAGGACTTCTTCACACCTCTGTTTTGATTTATTTGATCACAATCACACCTAATAAATATTTCAAAGCTAACTGGGGAGGGGTAGAAATCACTTCACTTTAACACCTTGATAGTTTAACTTTTTCCTCCTATAATTTTTAAGTCCAGAAATGTTTTCTGACATTCTGTTATTTATTGCAGGAGACTGCACTCATTCTTAAGGGTATAGTAAAGGTTAACTCTTTAAAATGAGCTAGTTTGAGTATAATTGGTCTGCTGGTTGTATTCTGACCATCAGATTCAAAAAGGGGTTTTTGAATTCCCAGTGTAAGTATGCCCATCTCCTTTTCAAAATCATTGAAGATAGTCTTTTTGCCAGCAGGAATGAGTGAATCAAATTTTGGGGAGATGGTAGGTGGGGAACTAGGGCATGTTTATAGGCAGTAGGGAAGCATCTAGTAGACAAGGAGAGATTCATTGAAGATAAGTGAGAGAGAGAGTGGATGATAGAGACTGCCATCTACTGAAGACAACAGCATGTAATGGCATCATTTGTGCATGTAGAGGAGTTTGCCTTGATAAGAAGCATTGCTTCTTCATATGAAACAGAAGTGAAAAAGGAGATGATAGCAGAAGGTCTCTGAGTGGTGTGAGATGGGGGGGGGGAGGAGTGGAGAAGATGGAGTTCTCAGCTAATGGCCTCAATTTTTTCAGTAAAATATGAGGTCAGGTTTTCAGCTGAGAGGGGAGGGAAGGGAGAGCCATCATCATAACAGTTTCAAGTAGGACCAGACTGCAGCTCTCTACTGAACCATGCATTTCTTCGCCTCTGGAGTAGTGCTGGGGTGCTAATCCAACCAGTGGTATTGTCATGCCCAATTTTCCAGCATTTCAGAGTTCCTTCTAGGCTCTGATAGCTACTATAAGTCCCAGAGGATACATTACTAAGTCTCCATAGTACCCACCTAGATGGCATTCCCCTACTTTACCATCTTCCTCACCAATGAGTTGGACATTGAGAGACATCAGAGTCATCAAAGGACTTATATAAAGCTCTAAGGTTTCCAAAGCATTTGACATATCATTTCATTTGATCCTCAGAACAACCCTGCAAGAGAGATGAAGAAACTGAGGCAGAGTGAGGTTACATGGCTTATCCAGAGTCACACAGCGTCAGAGGCAGAATTTTAACCAGATCTTTCCAAGTCTACTATCTATGGCAACATGCAACCTTCGGATGATAAATGATGATTCAGTAGCATAGAAAGAGAACTCAGCACCTGGTCGGTGAGTAGAATTAGTTAAAATAGGAAGCTAGCCTCCAGCAAACTCCTCTCTCTCTCTGCCCATCTACCTCACTGCCATCACAGTAGCCTCATGCCGGTATCCCAATAGCTCTCTCTCCCTGCCATGTGGCACTTTCCCATTGTCCTCTTGCCCAGCAAGGGATTTTTGGTCCTTACCACGGAAGCAAAAGTTCCAGTTCCATCTCTGCCTCCTGCTCTATCTTACACTGGCAAATCACTAGCAAGGACAGTTTTAGTCTAGAGTGTGGATAATGCTGATAACTAGAGCAAAGGCTGCAGTGATTGATGCAGGGTCTTTATCAGGGTCTTATTGATTTCCTGTCTCTGCTTCTATTTGAAGCTACCGAAGAGCAACGGGTTATAAACAAATACCTTCCCCTATACATGGGCAACCCCTCCCAATATTGTTCCCAAAGCAGCTATTTTCCTCCAAACTCTGAAGTTCATTTGAAGCTTAGATGCCACAGGTTGGTCTAAGTCCATATGGGAAATTGCCTTGATAGATGAATAGCCCTGAACAACACCCACAATTTATAGATATTGAAAATGCCTGCTCTCTCTCACTGCCTTCTCTTTACAGACACACTTTAGGGCAAGAGAGATGCTTAGATAATGGGCAAAACCATGTTAATAAATCTTGGCAATGAAGACATCACCTATATCTTCTTTTTCAAATAAATTCAAAGTTTCCCTTTAAAGGATGGGTTTAAATATCATTGGTGTAGTGGTTCAGCGCTTCCCCTTGGCTGAACTGAATGCCAAGTAATCTGTGTGAGCCTTAGGGGTAACCTTCAGACACAAACCATTAACCTAGAAAAACCTGAACGGATTATTTTGGGGGAAATGGACTATGTGTGCAAAAATACCATGAGGCACATTAAACAGCAGATTGGACTGGTCAAGGGCTTTCATGTGTCCATGCTGGGAGGAAGTCACAATTGTGACTACAGCTGAGCACATGAGAGAAGCCTTGGACCACCAGGTTCTCTAAAACTATGTGGGCTAAAGGTCTAGAGCATGCAATGCCCAAGTGATTCAATTGGCATTAGAATTAGAGCAACTGTTCCATTATTTTGTACAAATACCTGCTATAAATAACTTACTGGCATTTATTTGCATGAGATGTGGAGGAATAATAATGATAATAGTTCACGTTAATATTGTATTTTGAGTCTTGCTCATTGCTTCGCATGCTTCAACCCATTTAAACCTCACAACAACCCTGTGAGGTAGGTGCTGTCATTATTTGGATTTTGCAAACAGGGAAACTGAGGCTCCAAGAACCTAGATCTCTCTTGGGGTCAAGTCTAAGAGTCTTTCAATGCCATTCTCCCCTACTAATAGAATGGAAGCTCCTTGAAGGTAGGAGCTGTTTAACTTTTGTCTTTGTATTCCTGTAGCATAGTGCTAGACACAGAGTAAGTATTTAAGAAACACTTGTGATTGATAGATAAGATAGATAGATAGATAGATAGATAGATAGATATATAGATAGATAGAAGAGAGGAAGAGGAGGAAAAAGAGAGAGAAGAGAGAAGAAGAGAGGAGAGGAGGGGAGGAGGAAGAGGAGTAGAAAGAGGAAAGGAGGAGGAGGAGAAGGAGGAGGAAGGGAGGAAGAGGAAGAGAAAGAAGAGGAGGAGGAGGAGGAAGAGAGAGAGAGAGAGAGAGAGAGAGAGAAGTGCCAATACCAACATATATGTGAAGGCCATCTAGCCAACTCTGACTTTGGGACCCCCAAGCAAGTGACCCAAATTTCCAGTGGCTACTACATTGACAATTTCTTCTAGACTGAGGTAGTCAGTCACCTTTTAAAGTCTCTAGGCTTGGTTGGCTACAAACCAGACTCCTTTGGGGTTTAAAAAAAGCCATCTGTCCTTCAAGAGAAGAGTATCACCAGTATCACCATCTTCCTAGACAATTTCCAGAGACAGGTGAGCGTCTGACCCCAATCTCCTTGCCGTAAAATCAAATAAAATGATTCCCAAGAGGAAACATGTGCCAAGTTAGGCATGCTTTAGGACATAGCCATTGTGCATTAAACTCTGGGGAACTCTTTTTGATGTGCCCCACCACCATTTGTCATCTCTGATCGCAAAGGATGAGATATATACAGATAGGCAGGTAGAGATAGATGACAGAGGAAGTGGAACCTGGCAGGGAACACCATATGTCACTGGCAAGGAATGGATGAAAGATGAAAAGTAAGACTGATTACAGCAGAAAGCTTCAAGTGATCCAAAAAGGACAGAGATTGGTTGTGTGGGAGGAGGTGCAGGGAAGGACGGATTGGGGAACGAACATTTTCCAACGACAACAGAAGGATTTTACAGGTTTAAAAACAAAGTGATACCCCTCCCTCACTTCCTTAGTGGGAGAAAAGAAGAGATGATCACAAAATTTAGAGCCGAAAGAGCCCTTACATAAGATCTCTCTTTGATTGTAAGTTCTTTGAGGACAGACCTATTGTGCCCCTTTTTGTATCTGCAGCTCTTAGCACAGTACTTAGCACATAGTAGGTGCTTAATGCATATTGATTGATTGTTTATTGATTGATCTAGTTCCACCCTCTCATTTTAGTGACTTGACCAAGTTCACACACACACATAGTTCCTCTGTCCCAGTGCTCTCTCTGCTAGACCATGGTGTGAGTTGATTTTTTTTTAGTCTTTCCTTGGAAGAAGGTGAGTCATTCAATTATCCAGACACTAGACAATTTCACTAAAAGATAATGGTGTTGTTTTAAGGTAAGGGCTAGAGTCTTGGAGATAAGAAGAGTTGGAGCCAAGTCCTGCTTTTGACACAGAGTAGCTGTGTGACCAAGGGGAAGTCCCTTTGTGTCTCAGAGACCCAGAAACTCTCTGAATAAATTGCACAGAGGAGTGAATATGCAATTTGGACAAAGTAAATAGAATGTAACTGGGAGAAGTATTAGAAACTAGGGGAATGCTAGCAAGAAATGAGTTCTAAAGACTGGAGGCAAGGGAAAAAACCTAGAACACAGAGAATTGGTGTGTCATGCCATGATTTTGTGATTCCATCCCCAGGGCCCTCCCTAAAACCCGATCATAGGGCCACCCCAGACCCAGGGAGGCAGAGGCCTGATGTCCTTCTCTGCATCCATTCTTCCTCCTGATATTAATCAGAGGTGCCTTCTCTTAAGATGAACAATTCCCTAAACAAGCCCAGAGAGCTAGACAAAAAATGCTTATTAAACATGCCACCCCGTCAGCAGGCCCTGAAGACGTCAGAACCCATTTCTGTTCAGTCCTTTCAGTGGTGCCATTTCAATGGCCTTATTGGGCAAAATCACCACAAGTGTCAATCTTGCTATTTCACCTCAGAAATTAATAAGACTTTCTGGTGGCTGACTCCCCTCAACTGTCAAAATGGTAACACAGCTGAGCAAGGAGCCCTGAAGGGGGTTTGGAGGATGAACTCTGCCCAGGTGTGATAGCTATGATGTCAGACTCAGACCAACTCAAGCTCAACAAATATTGAGATTTGCTGTCAAATTTAAATACATCCTAATTGGTCAAATGACTTATTCCACTCCTTGGCAGTTAATTACTGATCCATATTTAAAATGCTTGCAGCTATGGAGACAATTTAGGAGAACAGAACTTGAGCTGGGTTCGAGTTCTGATGCTTGCCACTATCACCCGTGTGAGAGCCTCCATTTCCTTTTCTGTAAAATGAGAATAACTAATTATTACTAATTTACTAATTACTAAAATCACCAATAATCCTTGCACTGCCTATCACATAGGATCATTGTGAAAGAAATGCTGGGTGGACTGCAAGGCATCAGGGAAATGTGAACTATCGTCATGGGTCATATTTATTCTTCATATTCAAAGATGATTCTTGAATGAAGAACATAAAACTAGATGACTGGCAAGGTCGGTCAATCAATAAACATTAATTGTCTGTTATATGCCAGGCACCGGACTAGGCTCTGGGGATACAGAGAAATGCAAAAAGACTGACCTTGCTCTCATGGAGTTCAATATCTGTGGCGGGGAAGACACCATGCAAACAACTCTGTACAAGCAAGCTACAGACAGGATAAACACAAGGTAATCAGAAAAGGGAAGGTACTAGCATTAAGGGGGATTAGGAAGGGCTTCCTGGAGAAGGTGGGGTTTAGCTGAGACATGAAGGAAGTCAGGGAAGCAGAGATGAGGAAGGAGAGTGTTCCAGGTATTGGAGATAGCCAGTAAAAATGCCCAGAGTTGGTAAATGGAGTATCTTGATTGAGGAAGAGTAAGGAAGCCAGTGGAGGGTTCAAAATGGGGGGGGGGGGGTGTGCTAGATAGTGAGTGAGTTTAAAAGCCAGAAGATTCTATTTGACCATGGAAGTGATAGAGAGCCACTGGAATTTATTGAGTGGTGGAACCTATATGGTCAGACATGGGCTTCAAGATTACTCTCACAACTGAGTGAAAAGACTAGATTGGGGAGAAACCTGTGGAAGGGAGACCAACCAGCAGAGTATTGCAATAGTCTAGGTGTAAGATGAGGGCCTGCACCAAGATGGTGCTGGTGTTAGAGAAGAGAAGGGACCAATCAAGAGATGTTACAGAGAGGTCTTGGCAACAGATTAGCTATGGGGGAGGGGTGAGGAAGAGTGAGGACTCTTGGATGACTTGACTGTGAGCCTGGGTGAAAGGGAGAATGGTATACCCTTGACAGTAATGGGGAAGTTTGGAAGGGCAGAGAGTTTGGCAAATAAGACAATGAGCTCAGTTTTTAAACAGGTAAGAAATCTACAAGACATCCAATTTGAGAGGTCCAACAGGCAAGACTAGAGGTCAGCAGAGAAGTTGGGTCCCTGTAAGTAGATTTAAGAATCATCAGCATGGAGAGAATCATTGAAACCATGGGAACTGATGAGATCACCAAGTGAAATAGTACAAAAGGAGAAGAAGACCCAGAACAGAGCCCTATGGGATACCTAGATGTTGACCTAGATGAAGATACAGCAAGAGAGACTGAGGAGGAGCGGCGTTATGTAAACAGGAGGAGAACCAAAATGGAGGAGTGCCAAGAGAGAGTTAAGGAGGAGAAAATGATCGACATTGTCAAAGGCCGTACAGAGGTCAAGAAAGATGAGGACTAAAAAATTAAGACAATTAAGGCATTATTGGAAACTTTCCAGAGAGTAATTTTGATTGAATTGATGAGATTGGAAGCTGGACTATGGAGAATTTTGGGAAAGAGGGAGAGAAAAGGAATCAGAGGCAGCCAATGTAGATGACCTTCTCAAAAAGTTTAGCCACAAAAGGAGGTGAGATATGGGGCAATAGCTAGCAGGGACTGATGAATCAAGGGATGATTTTTTTTTTCTTTAGGATAGAGAGATGCGCATTTTTTGTAGGCAATAGGGAGTAGCCAGTAGACAAGGAAAAACTGAAAATATTCTATGACCTGATAAACAAATAATATGTGAGACCCTATAGGACACTGTACTGGGTAGTGTAGGATTGATACCAGTGGTCTCAAAGAGTATGCCACAGCACACTAGAGCATGTTGCAAATGTTTAGGTAGTATGCTATTATGCAGTAGCCAGCAAGGCATAATGGAGAGAAAGTTGACCCTGGAGCCAAGAAGACCCAGGTTCAAGTCCAGTCTCTGCAATATATTAGCTATGTGGCCCTGGGCAAAGCACCTTAACCTTATTATTATTATTTATTAATTATTGTTATTAAGTTATTAACTTAACTCAATGCCTGAAGTTCTTCTCTAAAGACCAAAAGTTTAGTAAAAAGTACCAACCTCCATTGGTAGAGGAAGTTGCCTCAACAATAAATCAATCCCTGATTTGTAGCATTTACTGATTTTCAAAGTGTAAATATTAATAATGAAAGTATGACAGTAGGCTCTCTTGAGCCAGTTAGAAGTGGCCAGGATACCCTTGCGTCCAACCCTCCTGTAAATGTTCCCAACTTAAAAGTCCAATGTGCCTTGATTCCTCTTGGCAAAGAATGATATGCCAGGAGCAAAAATATACAAGAACTACTAGCTGGTATGCTTTGGGCCCCTGTGCTATAGGCATCTACAGATGAGAAGAGGCTTGGGGGAGTGCGGGTAGCACACTCTCATAACTTAGTGTTAATGAGGAGAGGTTTCCTGGAGGAAATTGAACTAAATTCTCAAGGACTAAAGGGATATTACCTCCTACCCAGCTTCTGAAATAAGGGAATTTGAAGGAGAGAGCCCGTGTTTGTACGCAACTGTCCTTTGGGTTGCCAGGCGGAGTAGGAGCAAGAGCAAAGCTTTGGATTTTGCATGAGTGCCCAGAGCTCTGCAGGCAGTCTTGTAAGTGAGTTTTAAACCTCATTGATTTCATGTGCTGTCCTAGTACTGACATGAGCTGGTATCCCCCTTTGGAGATTATCTGAAATTTTCAAATTTGTATTTTAGCTTAACATGCAAAGAAATCATTCCAGAGCCGCTCAAAGTTCCCTTCCAAAAGGGAAAGAAATTCACTCACAAAGTGGGGAACAAGTAATTAGAGAAACTTGGGAAAATCTAATGCAGTGGTTCTCCAAGTGCAATCCAGGGAACCCTGAGGTTCCCAGAAACCTTATCAGAGGGTCTGTGAGGTCAAAACTGTTTTTATAATAATACAAAGATATTTTCATTTCTAACACAGTAAGTATTGATAGTTTATAACCCACATAAACAAAGGCTATTAGGGGGTCCTCAACAATTTCAAAGAGTGTCAAGGGGTCCTTGACACCCCAAAAGTCTGAGATCTGCTGTTCTTTTAACTAGGAGACAGGAACCCTGTGGGTCTGTCTGTCACTGTGTGGCCTTGGGCATGTAACTTCGTCTATCTGAGTGTCGGTTTCCTCATTTGTAAAATGGAGGGGTTGCTAGTGAGGCGTAGTTGATAGGAGGCTGGATTCAGAGGTCAAAGACCCAGGTTCAATTCCCAGCTCTACCACTTACCACCTGTGTGACCCTAAGCAAGCCAGTGAACTTTTCTGGGTCTCAGTTACCTCATCTGGAAATAAGAGGGTCTCTGAGGCCCCTGCTGGCTCTAAACCTATGATCCTATGATCACGGGGTCTTTGCAGCTGTAAAATGCTCTGATTCGGAATCAGCGGGAAAATGAGCAGAACTGGAAAATAGCTCCTACCATAACAATGTTGTATATAGGAATGGCTCTACAAGGCTTTAGAACATTGATCGGTGCAATGACCACCCACGGTTCCAGAGGGCCAGGGATGAAGAAGGTTCCCCACCTCCCGGCAGAGGGTGCCTGACCCACGAAACAGAAGGAAATAGACATGTTTGGATTCCCACAGCTAATGTAGGTATTTACTTTGTTGGACTGTTCCTATCTCTAACGAGAATTTTGTCTTTCTTTTAAATTTGGGAGGAAAGGGCACGGGGGAGAGGGGAAATAAATCTGTGCTCACTGACAAATGAAACAAAAGACACAACTGCTCTGGTTTTAAAGATGTCAGTAAACCAGACTGGAACCCTAAGGACAGAGTTGGAGCCCTTGGGAACTGCAGAGAGCAATTATCACAACTGAGACTATATTTAGAACAAAGTCAGGAGGCATGGAACACCAGAAACCCCCAAAAGGGAGAGTGGCATAGTCAGGTACACATCCTGGTTGTCCTGCATGGTCTAGTAGGTGAAGGACCATTGGACTGGAAGTCATCTGAGACCTGTGTTTGAATCCTGTCTCTGACACGTACCAACTACGTGAATGTGAACAAGTCCCTCGGTCTCTCAACTATAGTCTCTTCAAAAACCAAATGGTGATAATAAAAATAAATGATAATAGCTAGTATTTATGTAACGCCTGGCACTCTGCTAACTGTACCTTTGTACCTACCTCACAGGTTGCTACGAAGCTCAGAGAAGACCATGAATGAGCTTTGCAAACTTCAAAGTGTAAATATCATTTATTGCACAGCATGTCAGCTCAATCCAATGAGTATTTATTAAGCCCATTACAGGGCAACTAGGTGGCTTGGAGATAGAGCGCTGGCCCTAGAGTCAGGAGGACCTGAGTTCAAATGTGGCCTCCCCCACTTACTAGCTGTGTGACCCTGGGCAAGCCACTTAAGTCTGCCTCAGTTTCCTCATCTGAAAAATGAGTTGAAGGAAATGGCAAACCCCTATAGTGTCTTTGCCAAGAAAACCCCGAATGGGGTCGTGGAGAGTCAGACACAACTGAAGTGACTGAACAACAAAAAAGCCCCTTATAAGGAAGGGAATAAGTATTTTTAAAAGCACCTACTATGTGACAGGCACTGTGCTTAGTGCTTTCCAAATATTATCTCATTTGATTCTCACAACAACTCTTTGAGGCAAGGGTTTTTATTATTCGCATTTTACAGTTGGAGAAACTAAGCTAGAGTTTAAGTGGTTTGTCCACGGACACACAGCTAGTAAGAGTCTGAGGCTGATGTGAACTCAGGTCTTCCTGACTACAGCTCCGGTTCTCTAACCACTACACCATCTATCCACCTCTAGGTGGAAGACACTGTGCTAGGCACTACTGAAAACAAAGATGAAAAAACTCAAAAAACAATGGTTTGAATGAATGAATGATTGATTGAATGGATGTTCAATCCACATAATACTAAACATATTAGATTATTTCAATGTCAATTTCCATTCTCTCCTACTTTGTTCCAGTGTCAGAAGATGGAGTCCTTCTTGCCAAGGTCAACCCTTCTTATTAACTTGACATCACTCCCTCCCATATACCGCAGCATATATCCTCTTCAGTTACTCCCCCACCTCCACCCCACACACACCTCTAAGCTTCAGTCTTTTCCTGTCTCCTGGTTCCTTTTCTGTTGGCTATAAATTATGCCCAGATCTCCCCCATCCTTAAAAAAAATCCTTCGTTTGACTCTGCTGCTCCCTCAAATTATACCAGTCACAGCAAAAGTCCTAGGAAAAGCTGTCTATACACTCCTTGCCACCACTTTTTCTCCTCCCACTCGCTTCTCAACCCCTTGCCATCTGGCTCCTGTCCCCAACACTTTACTGAAACTGCTCTCTCCAAGGTCATCAATGATTTCATTGCTAAAGCCATTCATCTTCCTTAGTCCTCATGTTTCTCGACCTCTCAGGAGTATGGAACACTTTTGACCACCGCTTTTGGTTACTCTCATATTCATGAGATTTTCCCTATCATTGCCCTTCCTACAGGTTTTGTTTTGTGTGTGTGTGTGGTTTTTTGGGGGGTTTTTTTGTTTTTTTTTTCCAATTCTCAGCTTCCTCTGCAGGATTGTAATACAAATTCCACTCCCTATGTATGGATGTGCCCCAGGGGTCTAGTCTATATCTACAAACAAGGATTTGTCCTTGCCCCTTCCCACTCAGTTATCTCCCATATCCAATCAGCTGCTGATCCTTGTCTATTTAAATTCCTTATAACCTCTCATATCTATATCCTTTTCCCTAATCACACCCCAACCACCCTAGATGGATATGAGAGACCAATCCAAACTATCTTTATTCTATCAAACCTAACATCCAACCCACAACAATGCCACTAAGGCACGTGTTGTATGAAGTCATGGTTGTCATCTCTGCCATCAACCTCCAGGGCTAAGGATGTCCTCAAACATCCCCAGCATCTTTTAATAACTCATTAAACATCCCTCACTCACAAAAATATCCAGAAGGGTTTTGAAACTATGCATATTTTGTCAGTTACAGCTCTTTCTAGGAGGCTCTGTAATATCCCAGGGCTTGATATAATTAGCCTGAAGTCATCTACAAACATCTAGAGAACCTCACCATCTCCAGGGAACAACTGTTTCACATGGATTCGATGCTGGTCCACTACAGCAGCAAACACAAAGCTTGCTGTTTTGTTATTAATTATCCAAGGGATGTTGAACGTCTTGGGCAGCTAAGTAAAATTAGATGCTTTGAAATAATCCCTTTCTGGTGGTGGTAACCTTTCCATGGTCACTGTATTCACTGTGATACTTCAGAGTATCTGTGATTTATTTTACTGGTGAGGAATTCAACCCCTTTATAACCTAGTTGACAGGCTTCATGAGTTACTTGGGTCCAAAGAATCCAATATCTGGTGGCCAGCCTTCTGGTAATGAACCTCTCTGAACTTAGGTTCTTCCTCAGATGATAGACTATCTCTGACCCACACTTGAAGCCTTTCCAGCTTGGTGGGACCAACCAGAATTTGGATTCCAGTGGCATACCTTTCAGGGCCACCTTCACACAGTGATACAGCATCAGACTTTGGTAGAAGGTAGGCTTTTTTCCTGCCAAAAAGCTAACAAAAGCAATTAGCATCATAGCATAGGGACAGACTGATTTGACAGCTTTCATGGGGACTTTTTCCCAGAAAGCAAGCCAGAGTAAAGGATATCATCAAAGAAATGCATGAGTGAGAAGGAGGATGGTCCGGTGATGTGGCCGGAAGGAAGTAGAGCTCATCACCAGCTCTCATGGCTTCACTGATTTCTTTGCAATGTCAAGAGTAAGCAAGGTAAAATTCCACCATGTTTAGAAGACATCCTGTGTCTGGCGATGGGAAGAAAAGGACAAGATTCTCCTGTGATGGGCAAGCACAGATAAGGGGTGATCTGCATCTTGGTATGGTAAAAAGAGCACTGGCTTTGGAGGAGTCAGGACGATGATGATGATGATGATGATGATGATGATAACTAGCACTTACAGAGCATCTACTATATGCCGGGCACTGTTCTAAGAGCTTTACAATGATTATCTTAATTGATCCTCACAAAAACCCAGGGAAGTAAGTGCTATTATCCCCATTTTACAGATGAGGAAACTGAGGTAGGCAGAGTAATTTGCCCAGGGTCACACAGATGGTAAGTGTCTGAAGCCAATTTGGAACTCATGTCTTCTTGCCTCCAGGATTGATGCTCTATCAACTGGACCACCTAGCTGTCCTGGGTTCACCTCTCACACTTACTAGTTGCCTGTCCTTGGGTAACCTGCTGCACTCCCTTTGACCACAATTTCCTCATCTGTATCAAGGGAGTTGGACTAGATGACTTCCAAGGTCCCTTCCAGCTCTCAATCTCTAACCTCCTGTTCCCACAAAGGGAATACTACACATCAGTGAAATTACATATCCATTTAGTCGAAGTTGAAATCCCCAGACAAAAATGCCTCTGGAGTCAATCAGTCAACCGATGGGGACTGATAATAGACTCAACTGGCCTCAAAACAAACACACAAACACAAATAACTCCCGTAAGTCCTGATCCCTCTATTACAGTGTCTGTCCTCTCAAAAGTGTCCCAAACTCTATAGTTCTTCAAAACCAAGCTCTTATTGTGTCCAAAATATTGAGATAGCAGGATTTAATTACCAAATTTATGTGCCACAAGCATGGTATAAATGCATTGTCCTGAAATTGAGCAGTTGAGGTTAATACAAACAAAAAACAAATACATTCTGTATCAATACAGAGACAGAGAACCTAGAGAGGACAGCTTTATTTACTTTATCTCTTTGCAAAAAGCAGTAAAGCCATTTCAAAGGGATTATTGGGTTTTAATGATCTAGGACATTAAGAGGCATTTCTCTCAGCAGTAATGACACTGCATCTCATGTAAAAGAGACAATAAATTCAAGAAATAATGATCCTTCTGACCAGCCCCACCCTACTCATTCATGAAGGAAGCCCAATCAGCCATCTCCAATGTAATGTGGGCCATTGACTGGAAATATTTTTGGAGAAAGTCCAATGAATTGACCTAGATTTATCTAGCTTATGAGTCAGCAATCTCTTTAGCTTGGGTACTGTCACTGGGTGCCACCAGCAGACATGAGGCATGGTGGGGGAGAAGGAAGAAAAAGAGAAAGCTAAGAATAGCAATGGTCAATCCAGAGGAGAATAAGAGGAGGAAAGAAAAGAGGACCCCATACTGTCCCTAGATCATAGAACTTACAGTGGGAAGGGCCCTTTACAGATCACCTCATCCACCCCATTCCTTTTATATTTGAGGAATCTGAATCCTAAAGAGCTTAAGTTGTTTCCTCAAGGTCTTGTAGACACTAGAACCAAGATTTGAACTTATATGTGATGCAAATCTCCAACCAAAAATTTATCTCATCTACCCCTCTGCCTCCACAGTGTGGTCCTGGGGTATGTCTTGACCTTGGTGTAGAGGTTACCCTGTATTCTTGGTAGTTATGTCAGTGAAGTACAAGCTAGCAAATTGGAAAAGCTTCAAGTACAGGTCACACAAAGGAGAATGAGTGTGTCTTATTCAAGAATGAGTCTTGAGGAGTTCATGGATCCTCTTTCCTGGAAGATTGGCCACCAGGTAATGAGTTGTTTTGATTGTGATCACTTGTGAAGCACATCTACTAATGTGGAGAGATTTCCAGACATGAATGTAGAGGGAGGGCCCACACTGATGAGATGGTGGCTCTTCTGAAATGCTGTCATCCCTCCCTCAGAAGACACAGTGCCGTGGGCTGCCTGCCTATTGCTGATTAACCCAAACCTTGATTCTAAGAGACAGAGGTCTTGGACAAGGGGTCAAATGCAAAGTTAAGGAATCATCTAGTCATCTCATAGACTCAAAGATCTAGGTCTAAAGGCCATCTGGCTCAACCTTCTTATTTTTCAAATGAGAAAACTCCCTGGGAGGTTGTGACTTGCCTAGGTCACACAAATAGTAAGTTGAAGGGATAGCATTTTAAATTAAGCCTTAATAGACCAGATTTGACCAAGGCAGAGAATGTACGAAGTAGATAATGTAAAATCAGAAGAGAAAGATGTGCTGAAGCCAGTTTAGGGATGCCTTTAAGTATTCCCCACTAATGTGCTACTCATATGTGTTTGTATATGCACCTCCAATCTTTCTTGTACACACTCCGAGTCTCCCTAACTGGATTTAAACTCTTTATCCCCTACCCCTGGGCTCTGCTTTTTGATTATTTCCCTCCTGGTACAGAGTACAGTGTTTGCACTTGAGAGAAACAAATGCTTGTTTGGGGAATGAATGATTGGCCATCAGCATCCCAGCTCCTTCTTTTCCAGGCTCTCTGTCTTTCCCTCCTGCTTCCCCCTCCACCTCCTCTGTTGTACAAAAATCTGAGTCACTGACAGGGAGTGGGTGAGCAGGAATAAAGAGAGAGAGATTTGAAAAATAAGAACCTTAAGGGCAGTAATGATAAAAATTTAACTTGAAAATCCCAGAGAACAACTTGTGCCAGCTATTCATGTGCAAATCACATGCAAATTATATTTTAATATATGCAAAGACCCTCCTAATGATCTTATGTGCATGACATGACCTGTGGCCAAAGCCTAATGGAGACCCAGGCACTAAGTATAGCTTGTTGCTCATTCATTTCAGTTGTGTCTGACTCTTCGTAATCACATATGGGGTTTTCTTGGCAAAAACACTGGAGAGGTTTGGCATTTCCTTCTCCAGCTTATTTTATAGATGAGGAAACTGAGGCAAATGGGGTTAGGTGACTTGTCCAGGGTCACAGAGCTAGTAAGTGTCTGAGGCCATATTTGAACTCAGGAAGATGAGTCTTCCTGACTCTAAGCCTAGTGCTCTATTCAAGGCTTCTTAAACTTTGTCCAATCGTGACCCCTTCAGCATTTCTTAAACTGTGGGTTGAGACCCCACATGGGGTTGCAATGTACCACCTAGCTGCCCTAAGTGTAACTAGATAAGTCCTTTGGTCACCTTCTGGATAACTGCCTCCCTGGGGACCCAACTGTCCATTTCCAGTTGGGCAATACTGCTCCTTCCTTCTTTCCTTCCTTCCTTCCTTCTTCCCTTCTGTCTACACAGGAAATTGTACCTTTACATGTGGGCACTCTGCCCAAACAAATATAAATTTTGATTGCTTAAGCCTCCCAAGATATCTTGGAGCTTGGGGACTAGATTTTTTTTTCTTTTCTCTTCCCTACTTATTTATTCTATCATTTTTTTTAAAAAAACTGACACAATTAACTCTTCTGTCCCATGTAGTTTCATTTATGATTTCTTGTTATACTACTGTTAGACATTAGAACTAGGCACTAGAAAACTAGGCTTTGATAAAGCACATTGGGATTCAAATGGAGCTACTTGACTATGCCTTAAAGCCAAATCACTCTGGCTCTCCCATATTAACCAATGATAAGTCCTGGCCAAGCCTCACTTGGTTCTTGTTTGGGTTTTGATGCCTCAGACTGAGTGTAAATAATAATTGATTGTGTTCTGGCCCAAAACTCTGAGGGTCTTCCCCTCTCAGATTGATTTTTTTTTTTGAGTAGGCAAACTAGGCCATGTTTTGTCTCATTTCTTACCCAGTCTTAAATCACTGGATGGGTACTACCTCAGACAAACTGAGACCAGGGAAAGACCTTAACTTCAAAATGCCAAGGTCCCCCACTACATCTGGGGCATCTGCAGTCATCCGGACATAAGTCTTGCCACTGGACTCTGATGACTCTGGAGGAGAGAGTGAGGCTGAGGACTTCGCTCAGCCCTGCCTCACTTAAATACAATTCACTTGCAAACCAAGACATCACCTTCTGATGTCATTGGTCTTCCTCCAGACAGAAGGGTGAACAACAACAACATGGATAACTCACAGTTCTCTAGCAGATGCTGAGAAAAGAAAGCAGTTAGGTGTTCTGTTTGCCATCACTCTGCAGCTGTTCTCATGTGGATAAGATGATACCTTTAGGACTGGAGGAGATCTCAGAGGTCATCTAGTTTGAATATTTCATTTTACAGATGAGGAAACTGAGGTCCAAAGAAATGAAGTGATTTGATTAAAGATTCAAACCTAGGTCTATCCATCACACCAAACTGCCTCTCCGCTCCCTTGTGATATCACACAGGACTCTACTGACCCCTGGAAGCTCTGCTCCTCAAATTCCATTCATTGTCCTGGCATCATAGGAATGTGCCCAGCCCAGCAGAAAGTGGCAATTGCATTCAGAGCATGGAAAGTTTTCATGACTTCTACTACATATTTACAAGAACACCCTTAAATCTTGTCAGGTGCATTTTGTCAGGAAGGAAAGGTGCTCAGATAGATAGATACAAGAGATGCTGTAAAGGTAGAATCAATGAGACTTGACAACTGCTTCCATATGAGTGGTAGATGAAGGCAACAAGTCAAAGATGGCTCCAAGCGTGTGACTATGCGTGACTGGAAATATTGATGCATCCTCAACAGAAATAGTGAAGTTTGGAAGGGGTATGGGTTTTATGGGAAAAACACAGCCATTCCTCATTCTCTTGACTATACCACAATGCCGCAGCTGCCTCCTGATTCTGCCCTTTCTCTCATTGGTTCTTCCCAGAACTTCCATTTAGGTGAAAAGTCCCAGACCATCCAGTCTTCATTCTCTGGACTTAGACAACATGTATTTGTATGACTCTCTCTCCTCTCACTCCTTTTAGCTTCCTTTTTGTATTATTTCCCCCCATTAAAATGTAAGCTTCTTGAGGGCAAATCTTTCTTTTTGTTTGTATTTGTACCCCCAGCGCATGTCTGGCATGCATAGTAAGTGCTTTATACATGGTTATTGACTGACTAGCTGATATAATCTATTGGCTCCAAAGCCAGTTAAGTTGTTGACCTGGGCCTCTACCCTTTTAGGTCTGCCCCAGACCCCAACTGCATAACTTGATGAAGAGCATCCTCCTGTGGACCATATGAGTTCTTTTTGTAAAATTCGACCTTGGGAATCTCACCTTTCAATTAATGATGACTTGGAGGAGAGCACACAATCTCAAGTCTAATGTGAAATGAAAGGCAAGAGGAAAGATGGTAGAAGAACATTTTTGGTGGGTGTAACAGAAAGCACCCTGGCACACCCAGGATGGCCAGCTAGCACAGGTTCTTTGATCTGCTTTTCTAAAGGAAAGACAGCTTCAAAGGGGTCAACAATCTTACTTTAATTAGAAAGAAGTGCATATCCGAGAAAGAATCCAATAGGCAAGGCTCCAATTATCTAAATAAAGTAATACATACATAGTCACCAGACCAGGGAGCACCAACATCTGGGTTCACAAAGCTGAGGGGGAAAGTTCCTTAATGATGGCTACCCAGAGTCTCATCTGGCCAAATCACAAAGACCTCAGGCAAACATTCTTCCCTTGAGTGAGCCCCCAAAGCAAAATCTTACCTCAGAATATATATATACACTTTTGGCTAATAGGCTCAGAGCCAGAAGGCATTACAACCCTTGTGAATCAGTGCCTGTTTAGCTTAGTACCAAAAGGCGTGAAAGCTTTCCTACAAGAAAGCCTCCCCATAAGCAAGCTTCCCTTTAAGCAAGCTCCTCCCTCAATGGGCTCTATGTGACTCAGGATGTATTAAAACTGTAAACTGAGCCAGAGCTCACAGCAGCAAGACATCCATGACTGAAATACCTGTGTACCTTTAGACCTGGGAACATGGCCCCTGTTCCATGGGGAAAAGGGGACACATGGTCACATAGACCTGGTAATGGATGGGGAAGATCTTATATTCCATTAACCCTACAGTGGGGGGGGGGGGGGAGCAGAGGGAAATCCATTCAAAGGAGTACCATATTATTATTATAAAATCATGGAATCTCAGAGTTGGAAGGGATTGCAGAGGTCACTTCCATGATCATTGCTAGTTACAATCTCCTCTACAACATCTCTAATTGATGGTCATCTGACCTTCACTTGAAAGCTTCCAGTGATGGAATTAACTACCTTGCAAGACAGACCATTTCTCTTTTGGATGGCTCTAATTATTGGGACATTTTTCATTATATCATTCTGAAATCTTTATAATTTCTACTCATTGCTCCTTGTTCTATCCTCTGAGGCCAAGTAGAATGAGTCATTCATTCATTCATTTAATACACATTTATCAAGCACCTACCAGTTGCTCAGTGATAGGGATACCAAGGGAAAAAAACAAACAAACAAACAATTACCATCTACCAATAAGGATCTTGCATTCCATTGCATGGTGGGGATAATGTGTACACAGAAAAGTCAATATAAAATAGAAAGTAGATACCAATTATCTCTTCTTTTTTTTCTTCTTTTTTAAAAATTTAAAAATTTATTTATTTATTTTTAGTTTATGACATTCAGTTCCACAAGCTTTTGAGTTTTAAATTTTCTTCCAGTCCCTCCCCACCCCCTTCCCCAAGATGGCATGTAATCTGATATAGGCTCTACATGTACATTCATATTAAATATATTTTCACATTAGTCATGTTGCAAAGAAGAATTATAACCAATGGAATGCACCATGAGAAAGAAGAAACAAAACAAAACAAAAAAGAGAGAGCAAACACTATGCTTCAATCTGCATTCAGACTCCATAATTCTTTCTCTGGATGTGGATGACTTTTTCCACCATGAGGCTTTTGGAGTTGTCTTTGAGCCTTGCACTGCTGAAAAGAGCCAAGTCTATCAAAGTTAGTCATCACACAATGTGGCTGTAACTGTGTACAATGTTCTTCTGGTTCTGCTCCCCTCACTCAGCATTAGTTCATATAAGTCTTTCCAAGTTTCTTATAGTACAATAATATTCCATTACATTCATATACTACAACTTGTTCAGCCATTCCCCAGTTGATGGGCATCCCCTCGATTTCCAATTCTTTGCCACCACAAATAGAGCTGCTATAAATATTTTTGTACATGTGAGTCCATTTCCCACTTATGTGACCTCTTTTGGATACAGCCCTAGAAGTTGTATTGCTGGGTCAAAGGGTATGCACATTTTTATAGCCCTTTGGGCATAGTTCCAAATTGCTCTCCAAAATGTTTAGATCAGTTCACAACTCCAACAATGCATTAGTGTTCCAATTTTCCCACATCTTCTCCAGCATTTATAATTTTCCTTTTTTGTCACATTAGGCAATCTGACAGGTGTGATGTGGTATCTAAAAGTTGCATTTCTCTAATCCATAGTGATTTAGAGCATTTTTTTCACATGCGTATAGACATCTTTATTTTCTTCCTCTGAAAACTGCCCATTCATATCCTTTGACCATTTCTCAACTGGGGAATGACTTGTATTCTTATAAATTTGACTCAATTTTCTGTATATTTTAGAAATGAGGACTTTATCAGAGACACTGGTTGTAAAAATTCCTTCCTAGTTTTCTGCTTCCCTCCTAATCTTGGTTGCATTGACTTTGTTTGTACAAAAACTTTTCAATTTAATGTAATAAAAATTATCCATTTTGCATTTCATAATGTTCTCTATCTCTTGTTTGCTCAAAAATTCTTCCATTCTCCATAAATCTGACAGGTAAACTATACCTTGCTCTGCTAGTTTGCTTATAGTGTCAGCCTTTATATCTAAATTGTGCACCCATTTTGACTTTATTTTGGTATACAGTGTAAGATATTGTTCTATGGGCAGTTTCTGCCATACTATTTTCCAGTTTTCCCAGCAGTTTTTGTCAAATAGTGTGTTCTTACCCCAGAAGTTGGTGTCTTTGGGTTTATCAAACAGTAGATTACTCTAGTCATTGATTACTGCGTCTTGTGTCCGTAACCTATTCCACTGATCCAGCACTCTATTTCTTAGCCAGTACCAAGTAGTTTTGATGATTGCTGCTTTATAATAGAACTTAAGATCTGGTATAGCAAGGCCACCTTCCCCAGCATTTCTTTTCATTAATTCTCTTGATATTCTGGACCTTTTTTTCTTTCAGATTAAATTTGTTATTATTTTTTCTAGCTCTATAAAGTAATTTTTTTGGTAGTTTGATCATTATGGCACTGAATAAGTAGATAGAATTGTCATTTTTATTATATTTGCTTGGCCTAACTATGAGCAACTGACTTTTTCCAGTTTTTTAGATATGACTTTATTTGTGTGAAAAGCGTTTTGTAATTGTGTTCATTTGGTCCTGGATTTGTTTTGGCAGGTAGACTCCCAAATATTTTATAATGGCTATAGTAGTGGAATTTCTCTTTCTATCTCTTGCCTTTGGGCTTTGTTAGTAATATATGGAAATGCCGAGGATTTATGTGAGTTTATTTTATATCCTGCAACTTTGATAGCTATTTATTATTTCAAGCAGTTTTTTACTTGATTCTCTAGGATTGTCTAAGTATATATATCATCATATCATCTGCAAAGAGTGATAGCTTTGTTTCTTCTTTGCCTATTCTAATTCCTTCGATTTCTTTTTCTTCTCTTATTGCTAATGTTTCTAGTACCATATTGAATAGTACCAGTGATAATGGGTATCCTTGTTTCACCCTTGAGCTTATTGGAAATGCATCTAGCTTATCTCCATTACATATAATACTTGCTAATGGTTTTGGGTAGATGCTACTTATCATTTTAAGGAAGACCATTTATTCCTATGCTCTCTAGTGTTTTTAGTAGGAATGGGTGTTGTATTTTGTGAAAAGTTTTTTCTATATCTATTGAGATAATCATAGTGTTTCTGTTAGTTTTGTTGTTGATATGATCAATTATGCTGTTCGTTTTCCTAATATTGAACCAGCCCTGCATTCCTGGAATAAATGCTACGTGGTCATAATGTAATTTTTTGTGAATATTTTATTTAAAATTTTTGCACCTCTATTCATTAGGGAAATTTAGACTATAATTTTCTTTCTCCATTTTGACTCTTCTCAATTTAGTTGCAAGTACCATATTTGTATCATAAAAGGAATTTGGTAGGACTCCTTTGCCTATTTTCCCAAATAGTCTATATAATATTGGAATTAAATATTCTTTAAATGTTTGATAGAATTCACTTGTAAATCCATCTGGCCCTGGAGATTTTTTCCTAGGGAGTTCATTGATAGCTTGTTCAATTGCTTTTTCTGAGATGCAGTTATTTAAGTATCTTACTTCTTCTTCTGTTACTCTTGGCAGTTTATATTTTTGTAAATATTTATCCATTTCACAAAGATTGTCAAATTTATGGGCATACAGTTGAGCAAAATAGTTTCTAATTATTGTTTTAATTTCCTCTTCATTGGTAAATTTACCTTTTTCATTTTTAATACTGGTAATTTGGTTCTCTTCTTTCTTTTTTTAAATCAAATTAACCAAAGGTTTATCTATTTTATTGGTTTTTTCATAAAACCAGCTCTTAGTTTTATTTATTTGTTTAATAGTTTTCTTAATTTCAATTTTATTAATCTCTCTTTTGATTTTCAGTATTTCTAATTTAGTATTTAATTGGATATTTTTAATTTGTTCTTTTTCTAGCTTTTTTAGTTGCATGCCCAATTCATTGCTTTCCTCTTTCTCTATTTTATTCATATAAGCATTTAAAGATATAAAACTTCCCCTAAGAACTGCTTTTGCTACATCCTATAAGTTTTGGTATGTTGTCTCCTTATTGTTATTCTCTTGGAAGAAATTATTGATTGTTTCTGTGATTTGTTGTTTGACCCACTCATTCTTTAGGATTAGATTATTTAGTTTCCAATTGTTTTTTAGTCTATCTTTCCATGGCCCTTTATTATATCTGAAAAGGATGCATTTAATATTTCTGCCTTTTTGCATTGGATTGTGAGGTTTTTATGCCCTAGTACATGGTCAATTTTTGTGTAGGCACCATGTACTGCTGAGAAAAAGGTGTATTCCTTCCCCATTCAGTTATCTCCAGAGGTCTACCATATATAACTTTTCAAATATTCTATTCACCTCTTTAATTTCTTTCTTGTTTATTTTGTGGTCAGAGTTATCAAGTTCAGGGGCAGGGGGGTTGAGGTCCCTTACTAGTATAGTTTTGCTGTTAATTTCTTCCTGTAACTCCCTTAACTTCTGCTCTAAGAATCTGGATGCTATACCACTTGGTGCATTTTGTTTAGTAATGATACTGCTTCATGTTTATGGTGCCTTTTAGCAGTATCAAATGTGTTTGTTGTAAGCAACATATTGTAGAATTATGATTTTTAATCCATTCTGCTATCTGCTTTCATTTTATAGAAGAGTTCATCCCATTCACCTTCACAGTTATGATTATTATCTGTGTCTTTCTCTCGATCCTATCCCCCTGCCTGTTTATACTTTTCTTTCTCCATTCTCCCTTTCCCTCCTCACTAGAGTTTTGGTTTTGACCACCACCTTCAATCTGCTCTCCCTTCTATCAGCCCCCCTCCCTTTTCTTTCCTTTTTCCTTTACTGTTTCTTTCCTCCCTTCTATCCCTCCCTCCCTTTCCCCTCCAACTGCCTATAGGGAAAGTTAGATTTCTATACCTAACTGAGTATGTTTTTCCCTCCTTGAGCCAAATCCAATGAGAGTAAAGTTCAAACAATGCTCATCACCCACTCTTCTTTCCCTCTACTGTAATATGTCTTTGTGCCTCTTTGTGTGATATAATTTACCCTTTTCTGCCTCCTCCTTTTCTCTTCTCCCATTATAATCTTTTTCCAGCACTTAGGTTTTTTATTGTCACATCAAAATCAACTTAAACCCACCCCTTCTGTCTATGTATTTCCCTTCTATATGATGTAACAAAGAGAACAGTTTGTCCTTATTGAATAACATGGTGGTTTTTTTCTCTTTCCTGTTTACCTTTTTATGCCTCTCTTGAGTCTTGTATTTGAAGATCAAATTTTCTGTTGAGCTCTGGTCTTTTCATCAGGAAAGTCTAGAAATCCCTTATATCATTGAATATCCATTTCCTTCCCTGAAAGATTATGCTCAATTTCACTGGGTAGTTGATCCTTGGTTGTAATCCAAGTTCCTTTGCCTTACAGAATATCATATTCCAAACCCTCCAGTCTTTTAATGTAGAAGCTGCAAGGTCCTACATAATCCTGACTGTGGTTCCACGATATTTGAATTGTTTCTTTCTGGCTGCTTGCAGTATTTTCTCCTTGATCTGATAATTCTGGGATTTGACTACAATATCCCTTGCCAGTTTCAATTTGGGATCTCTTTCAGGAGGTCATTGGTGGATTCTTTTGATGACTGTTTAGGGCTATCTAGGACCTCAGGCTCTTTATTTCATCATGGTTCTCAGGTAAACCAATAATTATTAAATTATCTCTCTTGGATCTGTTTTCCAGGTCAGTTGTTTTTCCAATGAGGTATTTTGTCTTTTCTTCTATTTTTTCATTCTTCCTATTTTGTTTGATTGATTCTTGATGTCTCCTAGAGTCATTAGCTTCCACTTGCCCAGTTCTAATTTTTAACAAATTGTTTTCTTCAGTTAGTTTTTGTACCTCATTTTCCATTTGGCCAATTCTACTTTTTAAGGAGTTGTTTTCTTCGGTGTACTTTTTTTTCCATTTTGTCCATTGTAGTTTTAAAGGAATTGCTCAACTTTTCTTCTACCTCTCTTATTTGGTTTTTAAAATCCTTCTTTAGCTCTTCCAAGAAGGCTTTTTGGGCTTGAGACCAGTTCATATTCCCCTTTGAGGTTTCAGATGTGGGTATGTTGACCATGCTGTCCTCTTGTAGTTTTTGTGTTTTGATCCTCTCCTGTCACCAAGATATTTCTCTGCAGTCATTGTTTTTATTTGATTCTTCTTGCTCATGTTTGCCTTTTTTCTGACTTTTAAATTTGATCTCTACTTCTGGAGACCCGGGGGCACTGTGCCAGACTTCTTGTGCTGGGGGCTAGGGCTCTGGTTACTGGTTTTCTGTGCTGGGGCCTCTGGGTGTTGTAGTGGTCTGATAGTTTACCTGGTGCTGAGATGGAGCAGGTAATGGTGGCTAGTGTGTTCCTGGTGCTGGCACTTGCCTGCTCCACCACCCTGGGGCTCAGGATCTCCTGCTAATTTGCTGAGGTGAGACTTGCTGCTGGCTTGCTGGGATGCCTCCCATCCTGTATTGGTCCCCTTCAGCCACAGCAAGAGGGGCCTTTTCCATTAATCCCCCTAGCCTCCCCAGCTAAAAGACTGCTGTACCCCATCTTTCTGCTGGCTCCACTATTCCAGGATTTTTCCTGGGGCAATGTTCTCTGGGTTTTTCAAAGTCTGTAAGGGAGGATGAGAGTGACTTACTGCTTACTTTACCCTCTTGGCTCCTGGAAGTTTAAATAGATCATTTTCAAATATTTAGTCTGTGGGCTGGTAGCCCAAATATCTCTTCTGAGGAGAGGAAAGGGCCCTAGCACCTAGAAGTATCAGCATAGTCTTCCCTTAGGGGGTCATACTTGAGCTGAGCTGTGATGGATGGAGAGTCTATGAGGTAGGATTACGTTCCAGTCATTGAAGATGGCCTGTGTAAAGGCATAAAGACAAGAGATGTAACATTGTGTGTTAACTGGGCAGGTCTGATGGAACTTAGAATGGATGAAGGAAAGCAATGTGTTGGGAAATCTAGAAAGGTAAGCTGGGTTATGAATAACTTTAAGAGACAAAGGAGTTTGCATTTTATCATGGAGGTAAAGGGGTTACTGGAGAGTCTTGAGAAGAGTAGTATGGTTAGACTTATGCTTTAGGGGAATCAATTTGGCAACTATGTAGTGGATGGGTTAGAAAAAGGAGAGGCTGGAGGCAGGAAGACCATGTAAAGAGGCTATTCTGATAGCCTAGAGAAGGGATGCCTGGACTAGAGCAATGGCCATGTGAGGACAGATGGAAGAAATGTTGCAGAAGCTGAATCAGCAAGACTTGGCAACTGATTCCATGTGAGCAGTGAATGAAATCAATAAGTCCAAGATGACTCCAAGTGTGTAATTATGAACCTGTACTGGAAGAATGGAATAGAAATAGTCAAGTTTGGAAGAGGGTTCATTTTTAGGCAAAACATAATGAGTTCTGTTTTAAACATGTTCAGTTTAAGATTCTTTGATGACATCCAGTTATAGATTTCTAATAGACAGTTGGTAAAGCAGGCCTGGAGCTCAGGAGGAGACAGAATGCAGTTTTAAGCATTTGTCACATTATACTGAACTAAGACTTTGGCACATCCTGTAGAGATCTGATAGCGGTCTGTGTAAAGCTAATAGATGAACCCCTGGGAGCTGATAAGATCACCAATAGAAAATATAGATGAAGAAATGAATTCCTCTTCCATACAGCAAATACTTGATGAGAGCTCTCATCGCTCACTGCGGACTTTCTTTTTCCAGGCAAAGCTTCTGTTTTGGAAAGGCAAAGCTTTGCAGCATGCTCGGTGCTTACATTTGATTGCTAGAAGTATTTGTAACATTCAAATATCTAATGGGAAAAAATCCACCCAGGAATTCTTCCTTCATCACCAGAAATTGATTAGCTAGAGCCTAGCCCTAGGCATTTGCTCAGGTAATGCCCTAATAAAGAGAGTTGATAAATGGAAAGAACCTTGTCAACAGATGGGTCAAGCCCAGTATTTGAAAGGATTGATTGAGTGTTGTTATGGCCTCAAGGGGAACCACAAAACCAGCTCCTTAGCATCTGAGTGAATCTGATGATTGTAGGTCTGGGTGATGCCTACATGCATACATACATATGCACGTGTGTGTGTATAAATGTATGTGTGTATATGCATGTATGTCTAGCAGCAGAGAGAAAGAGCTGGCCTCAGAGCCAGAAACACCTGGCTTCTAGGCTCTCCTTTGACACATAAGAGCTGTGTGACTGAACTTTACTACTAGGAAAAGTTTTCTCATCTAATAAAATTGCAGATCCAGTCTTCTCTATCTCTGTCTCTGTGTCTCTCTGTCTCTGTTTCTGTGTGTGTCTCTCTCTATCTCTCTCTGTGTCTCTCTCTGTCTCTGTCTCTCTCTCTCTGCCTCTTTCTCTGTCTCTGTCCCTCTGTCTCTCTCTCTCTTTGTGTGTGTGTGTGTGTGTGTGTGTGTGTGTGTGTGAGTCCAGGAAGCAGGAAGACCTGAGTTCCAATCAGTCCTCCAACACTGACTAGCTGTGTGACCTTAGGTAAGTCACTTAATCTTAGTTTCCTCATGTAAAAAGTGAGAACAATAATGGTACCTACCTTTCGGGGTTATTGTAAGGATCAAATGAGATAACATTTAGTAGACAATTAATAATCTTTTCCTTTTCCTTCCCTTCCCTGTACATTCCACAAAGGAAAATCTAAATGGATGAAAATTGCAGATCATAGATTTTTGCTCAGACTATGATATGTGGTTCGATAGTCAGTCTGTCAAATTGGTCTCTCTGCAAATATATTTGAGACAGGCAGGAGGCAGGAAGTCAAACACGGGTTTAAAATGACTGGCTCAAAGTAACACTTATCATAACTGGAGATAAACATTTATTGTATTGTATTGTAGGTGGAGGATCTTTGGGAAATAGGTTTTGTGAAAGAAGAAAAAGACAAAAAACACTTAGAAGAGAAGAAAACGAGGGACTAACAGCAACGTTCTTGTCTGTATTTCAAGCATGAGTGACAATAAACAAGCGTTGGTTTCCAGAGTTTGGGGAAAGAGGAGCCATTTACATGGCAGCGAGAGAGTTAGCTTATCCACTCTATCCACTCAAAACAACTTTCTGACTACATGGAAGATGCACATTTTCATAGTGCTTTAAGGCTCCCAGCATACTGGAAGGCTTCCAAACATCACAGCTGGGAGAGGGAGCTGGTGGGAGCCTTATTAGCCCCATCTCACAGATGAGAGTGAGACCCCAAGGAGTCATGCCTCAGTCACATAGTCAGTTATGTGATGGAAATGGAAGCCCCTGCCCATCTTTGGAGCTCATTCCTTTGGGTACAGAACCCAAGTCAGTTTAACTAAGCTCATGTGCTTTCCAGGGTTTCCCAATTACTATAAATATTGAGTCTCTAGAATTACCAAGAGAAATTAAGGGGAGTTTTTTCTCCCTCTGGAGATCTTAAGGAAAGGACTCTGCAGTTGTCTTGCTGAGGTGACTTTCAGTGTAGACCAGCTTTGCAACAGGGAATGTTTAAATCCAATGCAAGTCAAGACACGGCCCTCCTGATGTCGTTGGCCCTTTATGAGAATGAAGGATGAGTTTTTAGGGCCTGGTCTGTCTGTGGCCAATGTTCTAAGCTATTCTTCCTCCTACTAGCTGGTATCTCCTCTACCCACCTCAGGCCCATATCTAGAATCTTCTAGGCCTACAATTAGTTAGAAATTAGAAACATCCAGCTTCCCAGTTGTTTGGGAAAATTTAGAGAATACCTTATTCATTTTGTGGATGAAGAAAATGAGGTTCAGATGGGTTGTGACTTGCCCAAGGTCAAGTAGGCAGTAAGTAGCACACAATTGTTACTATTCCTAATTTTCAGGTGAGGGAAACTGAAGCTCTGTAACTTGAACAAAGCCAAACAACTAGCAAGTGATGGAGCTGGAATTTGAACCTGGCTCCTGAACTTCACAGTGAGGCAGGAGGTGGGGCAGTGGATGGAGCGCTGGGCTTAGAGTCAAGAAGACCTGAGTTCAAATCTGGCTTTAGACACGCACTAGCTGTGTGACCCTGGGCAAGTCATTTAACCCCTATTTGCCTTAATCCACTGGAGAAGAAAATGGCAAACCACTCCGGGAGCTTTGCCAAGAAAACCCCATAGACAGTATTGGTGTGCTATGGTCCACAGGGTTGCAAAGAGTCAGACATGACTGCCTAACAACTGGCCTCCACAGTACTTTTGCCCTACCACTTGGTGCTTCTTCACTTGCCTCCTCCCTTTCCTTCTGACCCCTCTACTCTGCCTCCCTTTGCCCTCCCTGTCTGACTTTTCCATTGTCCCTCTGGACTCCCCTCATCCTATTCTGACCTTTAGGAAATAGTCCTACATTGTCTCTTCCTACCTAAAATGAGGAGACAGACAGCATTACAAATGGTAGGCACCTAGACAGATAAAAGCCAGACTCTGCTTTCCTCTGGTGATGTGCCCCAGGGCACTATCATAAAAGCTGATACCAGTTTTTCCCTAGTCCAGCTAAGAGACTTCCCCAAAATGTTTCTTTAGAAAAACAGTGAGGGCTGTGAGCTGTTTGGCAGTCACCTCCCCCAGCAAAACCATGAGGCTCGGGGACTTCTTAGGAAATTCAAATGCCCTTTGGAAGCCACAGACAAAACAGAGTCATTGAAACCCTAATTCAGTCCTCTTTGTTGAGTCTCTAGAAAGATGCAAATTGCATGCTCAGTACCAGGTTATTACAGGGCTGGCCTGCAAATGACCTGAAAAAAGCAAGGTCTGCAGTCCACCACCATTGTATGTACCTGGTACACAGGAGGCCTTGGGCATTGAATTAATGAATGTGTGAATGAATAGAGCTCCTTACCAATGTCATGCTTAAAAGGTATTGATGAGAATCACCACAATGATCACCCATTTATATTGGACTTGAAAGTTTACAGAAAAGAAGGAAGGAAAGAAGAAAAGGAGGGAGGGAGGAAAGGAGGAAGGAAGTGAAGAAAGATGGGAGGAAGGGAGGGAGGAAGGGAGAAAAGGAGCAGGGAGGAAGTGAGGACAGAAGGAAGGAGAATAGGGAGGGAAAGAGGGAAGGAAAGAAGGAAGGAAGGAACGAAGGAAGGAAGGAAGGAAGGAAGGAAGGAAGGAAGGAAGGGAGGGAGGGAGGTTGGGAGGAAGGATTTATTAAAGTGCCTACAATGTGCCATGCACCATGCTAAGTGCTTCACAAATCTTTCAGTTATTACTTAAAAGGGACCTCAAAACCCATCTAGTCCAGCCCCTATCTCTCTAGGAATTCCTTCTACAGTATTCCCAACAAGTAGCTGTCCTGCTTCTGTCTGCAGATTTCCAAGAAGGAGCCAGGTTCAAATCTCCAAGGGCAACCCCTTTTTGCTGTTAGAGAGCTTTAATTGTTAGGAAGGGTTGTTTGTTTGTTTGTTTGTTTCTTTGGTTTTTTTTTAATATTAAAATACTATCAGCCTCTCTGCAGTTTCTACCCATTACTTCTAGTGCTGTTTCCTGTGGCCCTATGGAACAAGTCTTCTCCTAGAAATTACTTCTCTCACAACAACCCTGTGAAGTATGGAGTAGAAGTATCACTATTCTCATTTAGGGAGGACACTTACTGTCCTCACTTTACAGAAAGAGTAGCGGCCTAAATCTTGGAAAAGGTCCCTGCTTACGGTGGTGTATGTCCCAGCCAGGATTTGAACTCAGGTCTCTTGACTTCCAGACCTAGTGTTCCCTTCACTATCTCACATTACTCATGTCCCAGCCAGCCTGGAATTATGCCTCTGACAGAGAGATCCAAGGCCATTTGCTAGGCAGGCACTAATATCAACCAAAAATATTCCCTAAACATCCCTAGCTTCTCTTAGTCACCTGTTTTGCATCTCTCATCCCTGAATCTAGCTAAGCTGATTGTGGGAGATCTATGCTTATTTTTATCTGGCCTCTAGCAATTATTTCTAAAACGCTGACTTCTGACACAAGCACATTGAAAGTTCTAATGGCATTGTGAGTGCATGCTATTAACATCACTCCCTATTCAAATGTGTGGATGGTGGAGGAGGCAGTTGGTTAATGTTTGCATTGGCATGGCAACCGGGACTAATTTTTGAATCTTCTTTGTGGCTACCGATTATTGCTTTTTGCTTTTGTGGGGCATGAAATGGATTTGTTTCTGTGTGTAAATGGCTTATGAGAGAGGGAAAATATCATGTAAGCAGATCTGAACCCTTCTTCCACATAACAGTAATGTGGTGTGATGAAAAGAGCACCTGACTTAAAGCCAGAAAGGCCCAGCATCTTGCCTCTGACACTTGCTAATTCTGTGACCCTGGGCAAGTCACTTACTTGCTCTTAGTTTTCCTCATCTGTAAAACAGAGAAAATAGTACCAACTTTACAGGGCTGTTACAAGACTCCACTAAGATCTTGTATTGTAAAGTCTTTGCAGACTTTAAATACTCTATAGATAGACGCTATTCTTGTCATTTATATTCTGAGTCTATATCACTCCTAGGGTTATAAGAATTTGCATAAGATTACTTGCCTCTATATAAAGCAAGACTTCTTTTCAGATTGATGACTACAATGGTTTCCATGATTACCTCCAAGCAGCTGACTCCTTACTCTAATCTCCAGTCCTGATCTCTTCCCTGAACTCCAGTTTGGAATTACTAGCTGCCTGCTGAAAGTCTCCATCTCAAATTCAACATGTCCCAAAGTGAAATCATCATAGTCTGCCCCTCCTCCCAACTTTCATTCTCCTGTTAGTGGTACTTCCATTTTTCCAGACATCTAGGCTTGTGACCTCAGAATCACAGTATAAAAGAATAAAGTCAGAATGATGAAAAATCAGGGTTCAAATCTTGTCTATGATACTGGTGATATGACCCTGGGCAACTTAACCTGGCTGAACCTCAATCAAACATGACAGACTCCATAGTTCCTTCTAGCTTTAAATTGTTAGTCCTACAATTGTGGACTTTTCTCACCATGTCACATCCAATCAGTTGCCAAGCCTTGTTGACTTTACCTCTCTAATAATTTTTACATCCAACTCTCATGCTCCTATAAGCCACCACCCTAATTCATGTCTTCATCACTTCTGGTCTAGAGTATAATCTTCTAGTTTGTTTCTATCTCAAGTCTTTCCCAGTTCTAATCCTGTGCCAAAAATTATGCTTCCAGAGCAATATATATATATATGTATGTATGTATATATATATATAAAATAATTACAATAATGCAGATGGAATGAACAACACTACCAATCAATCTCTCTGAGTGTTGTGCAATTATAATTATAATAATCTTGATCCAAGAAAAGAGTTGAGAAAATTCATCTCCCTTCTTGCATTGCAGAGGTAGAAAACTTGAAGTATGGAATATTATAGATACTGTGAGACTCAGTTGTTGTATTGGTTGATTTAGCTGAAGTGTTTTTGATTCTGTTCTTTGTTACAAGGAATGGCTGTGGGGGCATGGGAGGAGGGAACATATTTGTTTTATTTTTTTTCAACTACATGTAAAAACAATTTTTAACATTTGGTTTTTTTAATTTTGAGTTCTAAATTTTCTCCCTCTCTCCTTCCCCTGCCTCTCCTTGAGAAGGAAAGTAATTTGCTATAGATTATACATTTAGAATCATGCAAAACATATTTCCATATTAGCCATGTTGCAAAAGGAAATAGACAAAAAAACAAGAAAAATAAAGTTTAAGAAGGTATGCTTTGATCTGCATTCAGACCCCATCAGTTCTTTCTCTGAATGCGGAAAGCATTTTTCATCATGAGTGCTTTGGAGTTGTCTTGGATCATTGTATTGCTGAGAATAGACAAGTCATTTACAATTGATCATTCTATGACATTGCTGTTCCTGTCCTGGTTCTGCTCACTTCACTTTGCATTCGTTCATTTGAGCATTTCAAGGTTTTTCTGAAATCATCCTGCTTTTTAAAAATCTTATATTCCTTGAAGCGTAATAGAACAAACAGAATATAACAATGACACAATATGACATGATGTGTAGCCAATAGATGTGGATACACAATTCAATATAATATTGTGCCCATTTCTTATAGCACCATAGTATTCCACTGCAATCATATACCACAACTTGTTCAGCCATTTCCCAATTGATGGATGGGGGAAAGGAGATCTTTGGAAATGAAAGTGGTATAAAAATAAAAGACTGCCATTTTAAAAAAATCTCCCCAAATAATCTTCCTAAGGCACAGATCTCTGTTGTTCCTATATTTTAGGGCTCTCCATTGCTTGTACATTAAAGGACAAACACCTTAATTTGAAATTTAAGGCTCCTCTTAATCTGAGTCCAACCTAACCTTTCTAATTTTATTTCATACGCTCTAAGTTCCTATCAAATTAGACAACTACTAGATTTTCCCTGTACCTGTTCTATCCTGTGCCCCGTGCCTGAGCATAATCCCTCCAACGCATCCATTTGTTGGAATCCTTCTCCTCTTTCACGGTCCTTCAAGGCCTTGGGTACCGCCTCCTCTATGAAGCTATCCTTAGTGCCTCAGTCCTCCTCATGTTTCTCCTATCACTTTATCTGGACCTCCCCAAACCTAGAAGCCCATGGGATTGCACGCTGGAGTGGAATCTTACAAAGTTCACTTAGTCCAGCCGCCTCATTTTACAGATGAGGAAATGGAGACCTAGAGGTGAATTCAAATCCTGCCTCAGACTCTTTCTTGATATGCGACTTTGAGCAAAGCACTTGACATCTCCACTTGAGTTTCCTCGTCTGTAAAATGGGGATAATAACAACCACTTCATTACAGAGCTGTTACATGCAAAGCACTTTGCAAACCTTGATGTGTTATATAAACTGCAGAAGCATCAGTATTAGTAAATCCAGGTACCCTGAATTCAAACCCAGCAATTCTTCTAACATGGCATACGACCTTTGCCCATTTCACATTCTGCCTTATATAATATTTATTTGCATTATTGCAAAACTCTTTGGAAGTTTTAATAAGCCACAGGGGTATTTTCATAAATGATTAACAACAAGCTCTCTGAAGAAAAAAAAATGTACACATAACACACTTTTAAGTTTAATTAGCATTATCCACATTTTCCCCATCCTTTCCTTAAGTCTAGACAGTCAAGAAAACAATAAATCAAGCCGTTATTTGGAACATTTGCCAAATCTGAGGGGTCAATGTTCACATTAAATTTACTGCCTGGCTCTGGTGAGCCACTCAAGCTGGCTCTAGCGCATGCCCCAAACCTCCCTTATCCCTCTAAGGGTAGGGGCATCTCTAGCATCTAGCATAGTGCCTTGCACATAGTTGGTGCAATATATGTGCTTGTTAAAAGAACTCAGCTCTCTATTTTAAACTTCAAGGGCTACCACCAATGTCTGGCATTATAGGACTTAGGCAAAGAGATCTTCCCCACTCCGTATAAACTCTTCTCACTTTTATAGACTTAAATCATAACCCTTCTGTTCACCTCTGTTTTGTTAGAGTGAAGAGTCATAATTTTTTTTCGGTCTTTCCTTTTATGAGGATTATCTCATCCTCTCATCTTAAATAAACTTTGGAAATTGAATAAATGCTTCCTGTACTTCCTGTTCCCTTTTTAATTGGCATTTCATAAGACACTGTCTTTGAGAGAGTTCGGAATCTACCTGATGGACAAATTTCATTTGTGATGTCCGCACAATGTGCCTCACTTCAAAGGCAGTCATGTCTCTCATGACAAGTTCCTAGAGCACAGCAAACTCCATTGCTTTGGTGAACCTTCGGACACTGGTGATAATGTCAGAATGTGACTGAACAAGCCCCCAGAGCGGAAAGGAGGTGGTCCAGATAATGGCCAGCCTGAGTGATTTGCTAAGGGGAAAGCCACAATCAAGAAACATCTCTAGGCAGTCCCCTTAGCTAAAAGACCTATTCTATGATTGATAAACGATATGGGGAGGGCATTGGAAATGAAACAAATGCAAACCAGGAGTGAGATGCACAAAAGTGAAATACTTAAAGAGGAGATGCTGACTGAAAACTTATGTAAAATTGAATTCAATTCACCACATTAAATGACTGCTGCGTAACAAAGCATTATAGGAAATTAATAAAGTAGGGTCAGAGTTATCCCAAAATTTATAATCTAGGAAGGCGCATAAAACAAAATACAAATACTATGATATAAGACAATGTAATAATTACTAAGCAAAAGAAAATGAGAAAAAGATGTGTTGTGTGGGTACAAAGTAGGTAGATATGATGTCTATTAGTAGGTATCAGGAAAAGCTATACCACAATGGGGTGACTAGAGCTTTGTCCCAGAGTACCAAATTTTGGTGATGTTGAAAAAAATGCTTAATGGTTTTAAGAGGTTGAGTATTTAAAACACTTATTATATTTACATTTTGATAGCACTTATACCATTTTTACAATGTAGAAATTACTAACTTTAGCACCTACTTAGCAAGAAAGTTAAAATAAGAAACTACCAGTTGGCATGCCTCTCCCATGATTATACCCCAGGCAGGGTCCCCGACGCCCCAGTAAAACCTCTGTCTTTAGCCCAGAGGTCCATTCTCTGTACAACCACATTAAAATGTAAGTCAGGGAATATTCTAACATTCCTTTGTATCCGCAGTGAATAGCACAGTCCTTGGTATATGGTAGCAGCCTAAGGAATGCTTGTTAATTGATTAACATGTCCTCAGGTATCTACGTTGAAGCAGCCAATATCCAGGTGTCTCTCCTGTTTTGTGGATTGGTCCCCCCCTTTCAATCGAATTTGTCTGAATTACTTCTTTAATGTCATGAATTGCAAAGTTGATTAGAGGCAGGAGCATGCTGAAGCCAGCTGGAACCAACTGGAGAGTCAATTGTTAAATTTTCCGGTGTGAGTATTGACACCTCAGAAATCAACAAAAGGCACAAATTAGAGCTTGATTTATTGTTTTGTTTGCCTAGACTAAAGTAAGTGTTAATAGCTCAAATTAAACTTTAAAATGTGTACATTTTTTCTTCTGGGAGGGAGGATTGTTAAATGTTTCTCATCATACCCCTGATTAGAGGGTACATTTCATGTTGCCTTTCCTAGACACCAAGATGGTTCCCTACAATTCTGGTATCAAGAAAGGCTTTAGATGTAGGAGGCACTTGAGTTGGGTCTTGAAGGATTGATTGGATTTTGAGTAGAGAGAGGAAATAATTGTTTCTGGGTCATTCAGACTGAATAGAACCTAGGGCCAATGAGTTGGACATGAGTCAGCAATGTTACTACAATGGTCATGAAACTAAGATCATACCCAGAAGAGAGAATTTCTCCGTTCTGTTGAGAAGTCAGTTAGACACACCCCTACAAGAGCATGGGCTGTGACTCCTGCTGTGTATGTATGGATACACATATAATATACTCACATATGCATAGATACTGTATATATGCATGTATACACACACATACACACATATATATTTATGTAGTCTTAGCAGGTTGCCTGGGCACCTAGAAGTCGTATCGCCAGGATCACAGAGCTAATATGTATCAAACAAGACTTGAACCCAAGCCTTGACTCTGAGGCCAATTCTCTACCCACTACACCATACTGCCTTCCTGGCATAACAACTGAAATTTCTCTTCTTCTAAGTGTCTGTCAGGGTTTCTCATCTATTCACTCCCAATCATTTCTCCCAATCGTTTCTAAGCATGCACCCTTTTCTTTTAATTTTACCTTTTTTCACTGTTGTTTCATATAGTTTTTTTTCAATGTTTCCTTATAGACTTCTTCCTTACCACTCATACTTACATTTAGTATTCCATTACATTAATGCAGTGGAGTGGATGGCACGTTGTGGTTGGAGTCGGAGTCAGTAAGAGTCTTTGCTCTCTCCAACCTGTCCACATTTCTCCCACCATAAAGCCCGGTGGGAGTCACAGCCAGTGCTCTTGTAGGGGTGTGTCTAACTGAGGACTCAACAGAATGGAAAAATTATCTCTTCTGGGTAGGATCTTAGTTTTGTGATCATTGTAATAATGTTGCTGACTTATGTTCGACTCATTGGCCCTAGGTTCTATTTAGTCTGAATGACATGTGTGTGTATATATATACATATGTGTGTGTGTGTGTGTGTGTGTGTGTGTGTGTGTGTGTGTGTGTGATAGAGAAGGTGGCAAACTATGTTGGTAGAGGGAGTTCCCCACCAGTACTGAAATCATAAGTTTTATTTTTTAAAGATATTTTAATAGGATGAATTTTATTTCTTTGATATAATTAATCGACAAGCATTATGTGCCTACTATGTGAAAAGCCTGGAGAAGGAAATGGCAAAACACTCTAGTATCTTTGCCAAAAAATCCCCATGAACAAAGCCCTGTCGTGCTCTGGTCCTCGGGATCATGAAGAGTCAGACATGTTAGAACGACTGGACACAATGTGAAAAACCCTGTGGTTCAAATCTCAACCCTACTACTTAATACCTGTGTGAACTTTGGCAAGTCACTTAATCTGGAGGCAGAGGAAGGGGAGGTAGGGGATGCCTCAGTTCCTTATCTATAAAATAAAGGGATTGGACTCAATGACCTCTAAAGACCCTCCCAGCTCTAGCTCTGTGATCTAATCATCAGCAGTTATAGTAAATGCAAGAAAGACGGAAGGAAGGAAGGAAGGAAGGAAGGAAGGAAGGAAGGAAGGAAGGAAGGAAGGAAGGAAGGAAGGAAGGAAGAAAAAAGAAAAAAGAAAGAAAGAAGGAAGAAAAGAAGGAAGGAAGAAAAGAAGGAAGGAAGGAAGAAGGAAAAAGAAATCACAGGAGGGAAGGTCAAGTATCTAAGATTGTTTTAGGGAAGGGGGGAGAAAAGATGAGAAGACAGCCTCATAAATGAATTCAATACACGAAAGGTTATTTTATAGAGAACACTGGAGGGCTGGCTCGTTTTCACCTCCACTGAGAGTAAAACAGACAAAACAGAAATGTACATAAATCATCACCAGAGGGATTTATGAAGAGGGCCGCAGCAGCAAGGTAGCTGATGAGGGCCATGGGTCATTCAGGGAGTACCTTTCCCAAATAGTTTTAATAATAGAATAAATAGCCACCTGGCCAGGACAGTTCAGGTCAGTGATTCTAATTAGTACCTACCTGCTCTCAGACAGCACGTCTGAAGGAAATCGGGCAGTGGGCCAAAAGGAAATTGAAATGCACTCCACCCCTCCTGTCTGTTCCCTTCTGCTCAGTTTTCATGGACTCCTGCAAGGACTCAGAACTGGCTTGATTTTGAAATGATTTGTGTAATGGGATGCTTTGTCTCTGAATGCTCATGAATATGAGATTGATTTTTCCAGGTGAGTTTGGGGTTATTTGGCAATTTCAAAGACAATTAATCAACAAGCATTTATTAAGCACCTACTGTGTTCCAGGCTCTGTGCCAGCCTTTAGGGATGCAAAGGGGGTGGGGGGAAGTGAATCAGTGAAGGAAGCTGTAAATAAACATAACTTCCAGACCTTGATGTGTGATGTTTGCTCTGCACCCCACCTTGTATGCTTCCAAGGGATTCCTTGACCATTTTGAATGGTTGACATGGTTATATAGTAAAGAACTAATAGGTTGATGTGCTCCCTTCCAGAGAAAACTGTACGTTAGCAGGGTGAGATCAATAAAATAGGCAAATTATACCCTTATGCAATTTAACCTAGCAGCCCCCTGAGTATGGCCATTCTACTTTTCCTGAAACTGGACAAAAGCAGCAAATACAGCCATTAGAAGTTGCTGGAGAAACTCATCCCCTGCCATTTTCCAATACTAGGAAGTTATCAGGCAATTAGCGAGAGAGGAGGAGGAATTGTCTGCCAGCCCATGAATTACCTTTCTGCAGAGCTTGAAGAGGCAGGAAAATAGCAGAAAAATAGCAGAAAATGTTCGAACCAGCCACCCCCAAAAGTACTGATTCCCTTGGGAAACTCTACTTGGGGAAAATGTTCAAAGTGAGGTATAAATAGTGCGATTCCACTTTGTTCTTCTCTACCTACTCTAAAGAGCTGTCAATTTAGCTGCTAGCGCGTTGCTGTAACCCACTATAAGAAACACTTATGCCAGGGGATAGCTAATGGAGGCCTGTTTTTAAGGCTGAATGTTTTGCAGGGAATTACATTTGAGCATTTGTGCTTTGTTTTAGATGTTGTCCTAAAGGGAAGACTCCTGGACCATTCAAAATCCTCGAGGTCTTCCGACTTGGAGCCATGCATTCAAAACTCACATCATGAGACCAGTCAAATATGAGAAAAGTTGTGTCCTTTATAGGTGGTGCAGTGGTTAGAGTGCTGGTCCTGGAATCAGGATAAATAGGAAATCATTAACAGAGAGAAAGCACTACAATACAAAGGGGTTAGGAAAGGCTTCCTGTACAAGACTAGATTCTAGTTGAGACTTAGAGGAAGCCAGGGAGGCCAGGAGGCAGAGATGAGGAGGAAGAGCGTCCCAGGCATGGTGGCCAGCCAGACAAAATACCTGGAGCTGAGAAATGGAGTATCCTGTTTGTGGAAAAGCCAGGAGACCATTGTCACTGGATGGAAAATTTTAAAGAAGAAATACCAATGTCTTTGCAGATGCTCTTAAGAGAGGCAAGAGGGTCTGAGTACTTCAACATACTGAAAAGGACATTCAGAAGCTTCTGGGGTGTTACGGCTTATGTTTATCAGTATGGATAAGTAATTAGAAGGCTGTGTATTAGACAAATTTAACTCGAAGCCATCCATCCATGCCATGGGCTTGTTCAAGGACCCTGTTTCCTCATGTTCCATGTGGTTTGGTTTGGTTTTTAACCAGACCTGTGATTTCATTCGTATAGGGAACTCCCAATAAGGAAAATTCATCCACCAATGCAAATGGTCACCTTTTCTGCAACTTAGCAGCTTCAGACAGCTGCTTGGAGTCCCAAGGAATTGAGATTTGACCAGGGTCATATAGCCAACAGAGATCAGAGATAGGACTTGAATCCAGATCTTCTTGGCTCTGAAGGTTGCTCTTTATTCTCTACACAGCCTCTTAGAAGAACATGAGCATAAATGTTAAATGTGCCATATGCTAGCAAAAAAGAAAAGAGCGGGGTGGAGCAGCTAGGTGGCACAGTGAATAGAGCACTGGCCCTGGCATCAGGAGGACCTGAGCTCAAATCAGGCCTCAGACACTTGACACACTTACTAGCTGTGTGACCTTGGGCAAGTCACTTAACCCCAATTAAGAGAGAGAAACTGTTTCTTTAAAATGTAATTTTCATAAAGGAACTTTACCTTTTTTTTCACCCAGTACTTTCCTGTCTCCCAGGTCATATGACTTCTAACTCAGAGCTCTTCCCATGGTACCTCATCGCTGGCTGGTGTTAGTGGCCACACACCCCACTACACCTTTTTGAGAGAGGAAGAGAGAAGCCACTCAGGGAAGACCAGACCCTTTGTGCCCAGTAGCATAGGTTGCCAAGGCTGGAAAAGCTCACGTAGAGAAACAGACTGGCTGAGAAATGTCAAACCAGAAGTCAGTATAAATGGCTGAGCATGCTTAGAGGAGAGAAGTTTTAATGATCACATACTGCAACAAAGACAAATTGGATGGAAATCCCATCTTCCTCCATCCCCTAAAAGGCAATTGTGGCTGAGTCTGGGAGATGACTCTATCATTTGTCTCTGATCACTGAGAGCAAGTTATTTTTGGAGAAATGTGGTTTTTAATGCTTTTTCCCCTATTCAAATGACCTAGAAAGTTGTATCCTTTAGTAGAATAGAAATATCTTGAGGGCAGAGACTATCACATTTTTATTTGTATATTCTCAATATCTAGCACAATGCCTTGCTCACAGTAGGCCCTTAAAAAGTGTTTATTCAATTGAATTTAAGTGGTGGAAATCCTGAAGAGAAGCCTTTACAGGATAAGTCAACATCAAGTCACCACTATGCCAAGTCTAAGAATATAAATACAAAGCAGAAAGATAGACAGTTCTTGACATCAAGAAGTTTACAGTCTAATGAGAGAAGATAACACTAAGAGGAAGCAGAAAACTTGGAGAGAGAGAAATTAGAATGCAGACATGGCCAGCCTGGGCACTTTCCTTAAAATGGTAGGAACTGACCAATCAGAGAGCTACTATGGCACAGTGGAAAAAGCACAGAGCCAAAAATGGAGTTTGGAGAAGAATGAATGCGTCTCTGGCCTGGACACTTTTCTGAAAATAAAGATTGTAGTGGAAATCAACCAATCAGAGGGAAGGGCCACAAGAAGGGAATAGGCTTCCAGAGTAAGAAGGCCAGGGACAGAGTGAATTTCCAGTGAGAAGAGGTTGCTGTGGCATGGAGGAGAAAGTCCAAACAGTTAGGAGAGGCGAAGAGAATGAGGAATCATATGGGATCACAGGCGGTTATACCCGTGATGTTGGGAATCCTTCTCTTCTGTTTATTCATGAAGGTTTCTGTCCTTTATAAATCGTCCATTTGGGTCAGGAGTCCAAGAATTCTCACCTTGATGTTTCACCAGAGAATGCAGGGGTTGGGTCAAAAATGGTGGTCTGGAGTCACACGCATTAGCTCTGTGACCTCGGGCAAATCACTTCACTTTTTTCAACCTCAATTCCTCATCTAAAAAACTGATGTGTAAATAGGTTAATACACACACACACACACACACACACACACACTGAGCTTTGTAAATTTAGGTGCAATATAAGTTTTAATTTGTCACTACTGTTGCTGCTACTACTACCACTCCTACCACTACTACTACAAGTCTATTACTACTACCACCGGTCAGGGCTATATAAGTTTTAATTTGTTACTACTATCACTGCTATTACTACTACTACCACCACCACTACTACTGCTACCACAATTCTACTACTACTACCACTGGTCAGGGCCATATAAGTTTTAATTTGTTAATATTATCCCTGTTAATACTACTACTACTACCACCACTGCTACCACCACTACTACCATTGGTTAGGGTTCTTTAAGTTTTAATTTGTTACTCTATTGCTGCTACTACTACTACCATCACCACCACCGTCACCACCATTATCTGCAGGGAGATAGAGATCTTCAACATTTGGTCATAATGGTGGTGAAAGTAGCCAGTGGGTTTAGACTGGCTTATTACTGCTTGTTAAAGACCACACATCTGATGCACTCTTTTCTACCTTGTATGGAGAAGTAAGCCCACCCACCATTAATTGATTGATATCTAAGGCCAAGTGCTGCCCAAACAAGATCCTTTGATTCTTTTGAAAAGTAAGCTTTGGGGAAGAAAAGCAATGCAGCTACTGAGTAATGTAACTTTCAAAAAATAGATAAGCATGATATTTTGAGGTAGAAACCAGAACAGCAGATGTATGCATAGCAGACAAAATGAGAAAGGATGAAGATATTCAAGATGTTGTTACTTAAAAAAATTTAGCAATGAAAATCCCCCAAATGAAGAGAGGGAAACTTCAGAGAAGGGGAAATGAGGGTGAACCTCTTTAATGTGTGAGTGACCAAGTGGGAGAAAATTAAAAGCCCCATTGTAATCTTGCATACAAGGGGTAGTTTTGGACTGGTAGCAAAAAGGAAACAGGGAAGAATCTTTTTGAGAGGAGGGAAATAAAGCTTAAAGATTGGCTGGCATTTCTATGAGCATAGTTTATTGTGCATTTGGCTGGTTGCATCTGTATCCTGCCTTTGTTCTCTTTAGTATCCAGGACCACAAGGATATTTTATTGAATGCACCATGAAGCCATGGGCTCATCTGAATAAAATTTAAGATTAATGGGATAATCAATCTTTAAGGTGGAAATTGGGACCAATTTATCTTGGCCTCTCATTTCACCATCAAAACTCGAACTGCTTTTTCTTTCTCCTCATTTTTCTTCCCTCTGCCCCTAGTCATCCTCCTATTGCTAATTTTCCCCATTTGAAAATTCTGTCATCTCCATTGTCCCGCTCTCTCTCTCTCTCTAAATAGCCATTCATTCATTTAATAAACATTTATTAAGTGTCTAATGCTCACAAGGCACTGAGCAAGGTGCTGAGCATCTAAAAAACCCAAAATTCAAGAAATCCCTTAAGGATAGGAGTAGCAGTGGGGTGGAGTGAGAGGGAGGGGTGAGAGGAGAGGAATAGGGAAGTCAGTTCAAGAATAAGGATAAAAGAGAAAGCTGAACAGGGAATTCCAGAAATATAAGGAGGTAGCTAACTCCAGAGGCTGTTGACATTGTAGGTAAATCCATTTAAATCAATGAGAGAGAGACACACACACACACATGCACAGAGAGAGAGAGAGAGAGAGAGAGAGAGAGAGAGAGAGAGAGAGAGAGACAGAGAGAGACAGAGACAGAGAGAGACAGAGACAGAGAGAGTCAGAGAGACAGAAAAAGACAGAGACAGAGGCAGAAAGACAAAGAGACAGAGATAAAAAACAGAGAGACAGAGACAGAGAATCAGAGAGACAGGGACAGAGACAGAAACAGAGAGAGACAGAAAAAGAGACAGAGGGAGGGAAGGGGGGGGGGGAGAGAGAGAGACAGAGAGATAGAAACAGAGACAGAGAGAGGGAGGGAGGGAAGGTGGGGAGAGGGAGAGAGAGAGAGAGAAACAGAGAGAGAGAGAGAGAGAGAGAAGAGGCAGGGAGGGAGAGAGAGAGAGGGAGGGAGGGAGGGAGGGAGAGAGAGAGAGAGAGAGAGGTGAATGCATACATGCACACCCCTACATAACTAACTGCCTAATAAACATTTCCTACTAAATGTCCTATAGGCATCTCAAAGTCAACTTGTCCAAACCTTTTGGACCAACATCCATCCCTCTTCGTAACCTCCCTATGTTGGCAACCTCTGAGTTCAAGCTTTCCCTTTTAGTCTTATTACACACTACTCTCCTTAATGAATTCTATGTTGCTGTCTCTAGAAGACCCCGTTCCACTTCCATGTTGGTGCCTTTGCACAGGTCATCCTCCATGCCTGGAATTCACTCCTTCCTCACTTCTCCCTCTTAGACTCAGTTTCTTTCACAGCTAACCACTGATGCTTTTCAACTCAGCAGCCATCACCATGAATTACTTTGCATTTACATATGCTATGTTCATTTCTATGCATTGTATTGTTTCCTTAAAAATTACTGTTTTGCTTCTGTCTTTGTATTCCCAGCATGCATCACAATCTAGTTACATAGCAGACCCTCATGAGAACTTGTGGATTGATGACAGAGCACTCTGTAAGGTCCTGGGGTGGTCAGTTTCAATGAGCCACCTTTCTTGTCATCACGCCTCTTACAGTCTAGCGAGCTGATAATACAAATACACATAATGATAGGGTGCAATATATGATAAGTGGATTTGAAATGTGCCACCCCCCACCAAAGTGCTATGTTGTAGCTCAAGAGGTAAGGCCACTATCAACGAGGCATTTTGGAAAACGATCATAGACAAAATCTGAAAGAGATTTTAGAGGAAATTAAATACAACTTCCTCATTTTACAAATAAGGAGACAGACAGAGAGATCAAGAAACCTGCCTAGGGTCACACAGCGAGTAACAGAGGCAACATTTGAACTCAGGTCTTCCTGCCTTCGGGACAGCTCTCCATGTCTCAGGCCATTTAGTTGCATCCAGGGATTTGTGGAGAAAGCTCCGTTTGGGTTGCAAAATAGTGAATAGTCCTAGTCAGTGAATGAATGAACATTTTATCAAGTACCCACTGTGGGCAAGGTTCTATGCTAGGTGCTGGGAAAGCTACAAAGAAGAAAAATAGCATATTCCCTGCCTTAGGGAACATAACAATCTCCACCAGAGGAAATAAACCATTTTAAATGATTTTGTTGGTGTGGGTTCTTCCTCCATCCATTCAAATCACAGACATTCTATGATTTAGTAGAAAGTCTCCAGAAATTGTCTTGGCTAAACAAATTCATTACGGGCATCTAGGAGAAGGAAATGGTAAACCACTCCAGTATCTTTTCCAAGAAAACCCCCAAAAATGAGACCACAAAGAGTCGGACACAATGGAACAGCAGCAAACAAATTCATTATCCTGTCTACCGGCTTATCCAATCCAATCCAATCCAATCTAAAGTAGTTCATAAATTCTCTGCCTATACCTCATAGGTACTTAGCTATTTATATGTTTCTACCACTAAAATGTATTCTCCTTGAGGTTAGGGCCTGAGTTTGGAATTTGTTACTGTTATTGTGGTTGTTGCCTTTCTTTGTGTTCCTAGCGCTTAGCACAGTGCCTGGCATTTAGTCATAAACGCTAGTTAATTGACTTCTAGAAGTCAGTCCCAGGCACTAGGTAAAGACCAAATGAACTGTCCCTTCTCTTAAGCAGCTTGTAATTTAATGGATGGGGAGGGGATACTTCACATAAATAGGTACATATAAACATGATAATTTGAGGAGGAGGAAGGAGAAAACATGAACAATAAAGGTCATTGGGGAATGGCACATAAGCTAAACTTCAAAGAAGGTGGAGGTGAGGAAGGAGAACATTCTCTGTAAGCACAGGGGACAGCCTACACAAAGGGTTAAAAGTAGGAAACCGAATATGATGTATGAAATATAGCAAAGAGGCCAGTTTGGCTGAATGTAGAGTGGATGAAATGGAGTAAGAGACTAAATTTAGCTAACTGAGCCCGAAGGTGACAGATGTACAGTTCACGACCAGGTCCATGTGTGAAGCCTTTCCAGTTGGGTCGACCCTGCTTGCACCCGTGCTCCCCTGATTTGGCCACTTAGAAGCCCAGGCTCACCTCCAGGCCATCCTGAAGCATAAGAGTAGGACTCCTACACGAATAATGGTAATTCCAGGGTAGACCATCATAAGTCCAGAGGAAAGATACAAAGTCCCTTGAAAAGCAGAGAGAGAGATTACTTGTGTTGAGGAGAAAGGGAATCAGTTACTTCCTGGGTTTTGAAGGATGTGTATCAGCGAATTCAAAAGACAGAAGATTGGGGAGCAGAGGTGTGCTGGAGCCAGCTCAAACTGGCTCTGGTTAAATTTTCAGTGTGTTTGCACCTTAGAAATTGAGGCTTGATTTATTGTGCTGTTGATGGAGAAAATGTTAATATGGCAGATTCAACTTAAAACTGGGTCATGCAACCAGGAGTTAAATCTTTACTGGAACACTCCAGGTCAGAGAAGACACTGAAGTCCATAGAGATTAGTGACTTACCCAAAGTTGCCCATCTCTCAAAGAATTTGAGCTCTCAATGGTAAGCAAAATCATCTAATGAAAAAGAAAATACTTTAAGCTACTCAGCTTTGGCTTCTGAAAATGAGTCTGACCACAAAGAGTTTAGATCACTAGGAAGAGTGCCACAGAATGGAATTTCTGAAAAACCAAATCTTTGGTTTCAAAGGACTGAATCAAGCAGCAGAGAACTCAGATTTGCTAAGAGTTAAGGCGAGATTCCTCTTTTAAGTATGAGTGCGTTGCTGTCCGTTAAGTCCTTAGGAACCAGAGATGATTACACAGAGGGTGCCCTGTTTAATCAGGCCCTCTCAGAACGCAACATGTCTTTTAATAGGTCCATTTTAAATCGGTGTCCCTGGAAGAAAACAAATCCTAATAGGATCATGAATAATGTGCACATATATGCCATCCCATATCCCAGGAGCCCTAAACAGAGAATGATTAAGGGCACATTGTAAGTACAGACATTACAAGGGGAAATGACAGCATCAGGAGGCCCAAGAGGGCCAGGGCTACTGGCAAAAAAACTGCTGACTCTCTGGGAGTGGCTGCTACTTCCCTTTGAATCAACGGAGGGTACCTGGGAAGGGCTCATAAAGAGAGAGCAGCTAATAGCCCAGGCATGGGTGACTCTTTCAAACCCCTTCCATTTGCTGCTCATTATAAAGAGACAGTAAAGCCCTCCTTTCCCCTCTAGCTACAGAGCTTCTGTTCCTGCTTGCATTTCATTATGCTATCAATCATTCAGCCTCTGGGACAACATGGCACCAGTTTTGTTTTACACATGATCACAAGAAGAAGAAAAAAGAGGAGAGAATCTATTTCACAATAACTAGCTCTAATTTAAGGGTGCTGGGGCCCTTTGACGGGTCATATTTGCGTAAAAGGAAACCTTTGAAATGTTTGTTAGGGTAGAACTCTCCTTCATGTTTATCACAGAGCATTTGAAATCCTGCAATGTTGCTCTCTGCCTGCAGTTAGATCCTCAGAGCCCAGGTTTGGGGCTGAGCAAATAGGGGATGGGGGGAGGGAACAGGTCCCTTGGGAGGGAGGGTCAGGGAGTAAAGTTGTGCAGCTTTGATAATAAAACACTTTTAAATATGTGCTTTGGGGCTTCCTTTCTTGATGGAGAAGAGGATGGAATAAAACGGAAGAAGCAGAACAATTGGTTAAAATGAGAAAAGCAAGATGATAGACCTGGAATAAAGGACTTTTTTTTAACAGGTTCCTGCAGAATGTAGTTCACCTCCCCCCACCCCACTCCCATCCTACCCACCCCCAAAGAGGATACATGCTGATAATCAATCAACAAGCATTTGTTAACCACCTACTGCATGCTAGGTATCAATGCCAGAAAGACAATAGTAGCTAACATTGGCATAGCGCTTACTATGTGCCTGGCACTGTATGAAGTAAGGGAGGTAAGGGCGATCATTATCTCCATTTTACAGATGAGGATGGCAAGATAGAAAGGTTAATTAACTTGTCCAGGATTACACTAGTAAGTATCTGAGGCAGGATTTCAACTCAGGTCTTTTGCTTGCAGGCCCAGCTCTCTAGCCACTGTGCCACCTAGAAATCATCTTTCTGTCCCTGTTTGTCTGTCTCCCCCTCTTCCCCTCTCCTTCTTTTTTCCTTCTCCCTCTCCTCTTGCTCTCTCTCTCTCCCTCTCTCTCTCTGTTTCTCTCTTCCCCTCCCCCTCTTCCTCCTCCTCTTCCTTCCCACTCCCCTCCCCCTTCCCCCTCCTTCTCTCCTCTTCCTCTTCTCCTTCCCTTATTCCTGATATTTAAATTAGCACAGTATTTACCTAAGTTCTTCCAGCTGTCTCTGTCTTCCTCTCCATATGAAGAGGGAGTTTGGATTCCATGATCACTCAGATAATTTCTAGGTCTGTCAGTCTATTATCTGGCTCCATGACAAGGCACAGAAACTCTTGCTGCCTCTACCGATGATGGATCAGCACCAACACTAAGCAGGCTCCGAGAGGTGTCAGGACATTTCCTTGATGCTGGTCACTGGTACAGTGGGTAAGTGGAAGTCATGCTCTGACTCATGAAGGACAGAGCAGAATATGAGGATGAAGACTGAGTGGTTTGTTCAAGGGACTTGGTGAAAGCCGAGATAGTCCGAATTAGTCATGCCCATGTCAATTGGACATGAGACAAGGCATACGCCAGTGGGAGTTTGCTGTTCAAGGGCAAATGCTCGGGCGGTTTAAGGATCCATTTCAGGACTTTGGATTATGGCCCTGTACAGTTTACCTTGTGTCCTTGGGAAACCTTCATTTACAGAACATGGGAGTGATTCACTGTCAGCATACCAAGGTAGGTCCCCCAGTCTGCTGAAAATGAAGGGTCTTAATGCCAATTTCCAAGGAAGGATTAAGGCATTTAGGGAAATATGATGACAAGTCTCTAGGAGATGGAGAGCCCAAACTCAATACGTCCATGACACAACTCATCATCTTTTCCCCCCAACTCCCCTTTTCCAACTTTCCTACCACTATGTTGAGAGCACCACTAACTTCCTATTCACCCAGGTCCATGACCTCACTGTCATCATGAACTCCCCAATTGCACATGACCAGTGTGCTCCCAAGTCTCATCATTTCTGCCTTTACCATGTCTCTCATGCTCTGTCTGCTTGCAAGGCCTGTACCCTGGCCGCAGCCCCCATCACCGCCATCACACCTGGACTGCTGCCATAGCCTGCTTGGTCTCCCCATCTCAAGCTTCTCTCTACTCTAATCCATCTTCCACGCAGGTTCCAGTCATTTTCCTCAAGCGCTGGTCTGACCGTGTCCCCTTTCACATCCCCAACACACTCAATAAATCCCAGGGGCTCTCTATTACCTCCAGGATCAAATATAAAATCCTCTGGCTTTTAAAGGCCTTCACAACCTGGCCCTTCCCTACCTTTCCAGGCTTCTTGCTCATGATTCCTTTTCATGTACGCAGCACTCCAGTAAAACCTACCTTCTCAATATTCCTTGCACATGACGTGCCATCTCTTGGTTGTACAGGACAAGCTGTCACACTGACTGTCCTCCTGGAATGCTCCCCCTCCTTATCTAGGCCTCTCGGCTTTGCTGGATTTCTTCAAGTTCAAATCCTTCTGGAGGAGGCCTTTCCTATTTGCCTTTCTTCACTAATACCTTCTCTCTAAGACTTCCTTCCACTCACATAGTACGCATCCTGTACCTACAACACTTTTACATATGAGAATATGAGCTCCTTGAGGGAAGGTACCCTGTCTTTTGACTGATTGGCAGCAGGGGTCAGCACTGGCACAGGATGCAATGATGCTAGGCTAAGGCTCACCCTTAGGACAACGAACAGTTGGTTAGTGATGGTTCCAATCTCTTTCCTTCAGCTGGTTTCCCTAGCCATTAGCCATTCTAGCTCAATCTGATGATGCTTTGCCCTGGCTCCAGCCCTGTCTATATTTTAGGGCTTTCTATTCAGCTACTGATTTCCTTTGGCATAGTGACTACCGTTCAGCAGCCCTCCATTTTGAAGCTTGACCTTGTACTCAGACCACCACTTTATCATCTCCATGCTTAGTTGTGCTATTTTTAGCTTCCACACCTGTGAAGAACTTAAGTACAATCACCCATGGCTGGGCCATGTCGTGTGAATACGGTAGCATTCACTGCAAGAAAGAAATAAACAAATGAATAAAGGAATAAACTAATGAAAGGAGGGGAAGAGGGAATGAAGGGAAAACTTCAAGGAAAAACCAAAAAACAAATGAAAGAAAGGAGCCTACATATTCTCCAATCAATCAGTCTGCCAGTTTTGGGGCTACGCCATGTCTGATGTCTACAACAGGACATGCTTTCCAAGTGACAGGAGACTGACCCCAGTTGCCAAAGATCAGCTATGTGGTCTTGGGCTAAATCTTCAGAATATGTTGTCCTTGTTCAGATTTCCTCTTTGATACATTTTATGTTCTCACTTAGAAGCAGCAGAGAATTCAAGTATAGGCCAACTATAGACAACTGGGGAATCACATTAATTCTTTACTGCCATCCCCGCTATATCGATAACTAGGGTCATACAAAATAAAAAGAGAGGAAAATGGGAAGGAAATCCCAGGCCGCTACAAATGAACCCCTGCAAGCTTCCCAGAATCTTACCTGAATCTTCACTGTGATGTGTTCTCAACACTCTTCATAGTGAACTGAGAACTTCATAAAAATAAGCTGATTTGACAGGGGTACACCAACACTAAGTGTAGGTAAGCCTCCATTTCAACATTCTTCTCCTCTGACCAAGGCACAGGAACAAAGGAAGGGTCAGCAAATCAAGCCTAGCTATTCAAAGGTCTGCTGCAGTTTGTCATACACAGGTTCTTGGGCCCCTCATTGGCCTTTGATGAGGCTCTGGGACAACTTTATATTTTCCTTCATAAGAGGCAGGTGTTGAAAGAGGAAGGACACAAATGAATGGCTGACATGTGATCATCAGAAAGCAGGGTTTACCAGGGGTGAGAAAGCTGTAGCCTCAAGGCCACATGTGGCCTTCTAGGCCCTTGGGTGCGGCCTTTTGACTGAGTCCAAGTTGGATCTGTGATTTAGGGTTGTTATTCATTCCACCAGTGCAGGCATAGATTGTAACCCCTCCATGCCAGTACTATTTATGGCAATTTTTAACTTATCTGATTCCCCCTCTTTCCCTTCAGAATACTGAGAGTTAGGGGTAGGGGTGGGGGAGAGAGATGGGGAGACAGACAAACATGGAGACAGAAAAATAGAGAGAGACAGAGGGAGACAGGCTGAAAAAGAAAGGAAGGAAGGAAGAAAGGAAGGAAGGAAGGAAGGAAGGAAGGAAGGAAGGAAGGAAGGAAGGAAGGAAGGAAGGAAGGAAGGAAGGAAGGAAGGAAGGAAAAAAGGATGGATAAGAGGACTAGAAAACCTGCCTTATGAAAATCAGTTGAAGGAATTATACATGTAGGTCTTAAAATGGTTACTGAATTATGATTGATCTAGGACAGAAGTTGCTCCAATCTTCTGAGGTCTGTTTCAAGGACTTTGAAGATAAACTTGGCCACAAAAGTGCTGCCCAAGAGTCAGCCTAGATAATAGATAAGTAGGGAGGGACTCATTGCAAGTAGGCTGGAGGGTAGGTGATAAATTCTTTGGCCATGGCCATCCATGAAACAAAGAAAAATGCAAGCTGTCCTAATTAGCCTCCTTCTGCATCCACAGTGACATTTGTGAAGTAGAATAAAAGTAGGCAAAAGGAGATAGGAAACAGACAGATAGTGACTCTTTTAAAAACTTTTATTTGACCATGGGCATTATAAACGTTAGATTATTGTCCAACAACTGACAAGTTGATTATAGTACTGAAGGGACTAATCAACAAGTATTATTAAGTTCCCACTATGTGCCAGGCACTCTGAACACAAGTACGAAGAGTGAAATCATCCCTACTTGCAAAGAGCATACAATCTAATGAGGAGAAAAAAGTACATATGTAAGCATATAGCATGAATAGAAATGAAATCAATACAAAGTACAAAGTAGTCACATGTTAGGTACTCTGTCAGGGCGTCACCGGGGATTGGAGAATCAGAAAAGACTTCATGCAGAAGATGTGCTCAAGCAGCACAGTCTTAAAGGAAGAGAGGGACTCTATTTGGTAGAGCTAAGGAAAGAGTGCATTCTAGGCATAGGATATGCCCAGTGCACCTCAGACACAGAGATGGGCATGAAGTATTTAACAATTTAACAATAACAACAATATTAATAAGCTGACGTTCACACTATTTCACACATTTGATCTTCATAAAATTTTCCAAGATGGCTACTATAAATGTTAATAGAACATTAAGGCCATAGAACTTAAGTGACTTGCCCTAGTCACACAACTAGGAAGTGGGAGACAGGATTTGAACCCTGGCCTTTCTGACTCAAGGTCCACATTGTCACTACATCATCAACTACAAAATACCACCTTTCCTATCCTTCCCTTAAGTGAAACCAGAAGGATGGCACATAAGTTCTCCTTGGAGAGGGGAATAAAGGAGTGGAAGATGGTTTTTTATCATATACCCAAAATATTTATGGGCCATCATATCATGGGTTGTGTCATCATCTTGCCTTGGACTGTTGATGTTGTGCATAACCAAGAAAACCATGAAGATAATTGCAGATGTGCCAACATCTGTTGCAGAATAGGAAAAAGTAGAAGAATTCTATGAAGAACTTGACCACCTCCTCAAAACCAATTCAACATATTCCACGACCCCTGGTAGCTTCAGTAAATTATTGGAGAGCAAAAAGGAGAACAGTGAAAAATATGATAAATGTATTTGGGGATTAAGAAATGAAAGAGGGATTTCTAATGAAAATAACAGAGAGATTTGAAAGAAGGCATGTTACTCATTTATTCTTCAAAAAAAATTAAAAAGAGAAATACCAAAGAGAACAAAAATTGCTTTTAGAAAGCCATAAAAATCAATGAAGATTAAAAAGAAGCAAAGAGTTGATAATACTAAAAGCATCTGAACCAACCAAAGTTCTAGAAGTAACACAGATAAAAATTAAATATAACAAATCACATTTAAATAATGCTTTAAGATTTTTAAGTGCCTTTCTTATAACACTGTAAGGTAGGTAGTATTGAGTTTGATTCTCCCCATTTTACATATAAGGAACTGAGTTCCTGGGAGATTAAATGAGTTGCCCATCACCATCTAGCAAGGAAATGTTAGGTGGAAGATGTATACTCAGGTTTCCTGAGTCCAAATCTATCCCTTTTCCACCATGCCACAGATGGAAAAAGAAACCACACAGAGATATCACCAGAGCTTCTTTCAAATGGCTAAATACACATTCAAAGAATATAAGCAAGAATGAACACTGGTAAGAAATTACAAGACAAGACCAATTTCTGCAAAAGAGTTCGAAGAAATTTAAAAAATCATTTGAGGAAATCAAGGTAGAACAAAAATGTTTTAAAAATGATTGGGAAGAAGTAATGAAAATTACCTTAATATCACTAAAAATATCAAGAAATTTCTTAATAGAACTGGATCATGATGTATACATGGAAAAACAAATGGGCAAGAATATTAACAGGGTTCAATGAAAAGAAAGAGCTAATGAAGGTGATCTTGTTTTAAAAGATATTACAAGCCAGTTACCAAAACTACCAAAAATGTAAAAAGAAATAGAGAAAGAGATCAACAAAGTAGACCACAGTGGCCATGACAAGGAATCATTTTATCTGGGGGCAAAAACAGCTGGAAATGTACAGAGACACAGATGGACAGTCGTACTGTTGGCTCAAAGCAAGGCACAAGGACAGCCATTGGTTACTATGGAAAGAAAGCTCATCTTCTTCCTCCACTCTACTCTCCTTCAATGTTGGGGTCCTGGGACAAAGCTCTATTTGCCACTCATTAGTTAAGTCATTAGAACAGATACCATACACCCAAACAACTGTGTACAAGAAGTTTAGTGTTTGATAAACTTATGGAAGATAAAGACTAGGGAAAGGACTTATTATTTAAGAAGTGTCCTTGGGGAAATTCTTTAGCAATTTCTTGAGCAATGGATTCAGACTTATGACTCATAGCATATTCCACAGTGGCTTTTAGTTGGGTGGTAGACTTAATGAAAAAATGAAAAAGTACTTAACAAATGACTACCATGTGCCAGGCACTATGCTACACAATGAGGATACAAATAGCAAAAAGAGACTCTCCTTACCCGTCAGAATCTTATAATCTCAAAGTGAGAGTTGGTACATATAGAACAGTCATGACCATCGAAGGCTTTTGAGTTTGGCAAATGCTAGGTATGATGAGTGGGCCATATACAAATAGATTGATACCCCTCCAATAGCTACTGGAACCATTGATTATGGACTCAAAGCTGGAAGGTGGTGACAAAATAGTGAGAATACAAAGTGAAGCATGCTTGGGGCCAGCTAGCTATAGGGCCATTGGAGTCACTCACCAATCAGGACATCGCTAGATCCCAAAGTGGTAGTTCTAAAGCTGAAAGGTTTAAGTCCCCAGGGCATGCTTTCTAGTAGAAAGGGTACACAGCAAGACAGGAGACAAAAAGATAAATTTTTTAACATCAAAAAACTATTAAAATATGGACAAAACCAGAATAATATAGGTAGGAGAAGGTTGTATTTTTGTTGAACAAATAGAAGGAACTATTAAGGGAAAATAGAAGTATTTGCATTAAAATGAAAGGTTTTGATAAAAATAATATAATTTTAAAAATTATTTTCTTTAAATTGGTAAAAGAATCATAAAAATGACAGATAAATTTTTTATATATTTTTGTTTTTTGTTTACAACATTAGGTTCCACAAGATTTTGAGTTCCAAAATTTCTCTTCCTCCCTCTTCTCCTCCCTCCCTCCACAAGACAACATGTAATACAATGCAGGTTCTATATTTCCCTTCACATTGAACTTATTTACACAATAGTCCAGTTGTAAAGAAGAATTATAACCAATAGAAAGAGCAAATAGCTTGCTCCATGTGCATTCAGACTCCATAATTCTTTCTCTGGATGTGCATAGCTTTTTCCATCATAAGTCTTTTGGGGCTGTGTTTGAACCTTGCATTGATGAGAGGAGTCAAGTCTATCAAAGTTAGTCCTTACAGATACCATGTGTCTGTAATCGTGTATATTGATCTCCTGGCTCTGCTCCCCTCACTCAGCATCAGTTCATATAGGTCATTCCAAGTTGTAATAAATTCTGCATGCTCCTTATTTCTTATAGCACAATAGTATTCCATTACATTCATATACCACAATTTGTTTAGCCATTTCCCAATTGATAGGCATCCCCTTGATTTCCAATTCTTTGCTACCACAGAAAGAGCTGCTATAAATGTTTTTGTACATACAGGTCCCTTTCCCACTTGTATGATCTCTTTGGGATACAGCCCTAGAAGTGGTATTGCTGGGTCAAAGGGTATGAACATTTTTATAGCTCTTTGGGCATAGTTCCAAATTGCTCTCCAGAATGGCTGGATCAGTTCACAACTCCACCAACAATGTAGCAATGTTCCAATTTTCCCACATCCTCTCCAACATTTATCATTCTCCTGTTTTGTCATGTTAGCCAATCTGACAGGAGAGATGTGGTACCTAAGAGTTGTTTTGATTTGCATTTCTCTAATCAATAGTGATTTAGAGCATTTTTTCATATGACTATAGATATCTGTAATTTCTTTCTCTGAAAACTGCCTGTTCATATCCTTTGACCATTTCTCAATTGGGGAATGACTTGTATTCCTATAAATTTGGTCCACTTCCCTGTATATTTTAGAGATGAGGCCTTTATCAGAGACACTAGTTGTAAAGAAGTTTTTTCCAATTTTCTGTTTCCCTCCTAATCTTTGTTGCATTGGCTTTGTTTATGCAAAAATTTTTCAATTTAATATAATCATAATTATCCATTTTGCATTTTGTAACACTCTCTATCTCTTGGTGCGTCATGAATTCTTCCTTTTCCCATAAATCTGACAGGTAAACTATTCTTTACTCTCCCAAATTGCTTATAATATCAGCCTTTATTCCTAAATAATGAAGACAGATAAAAATTTTACTTCTAAAATATATAAGCACTTAAAATTTTACAAAGGTAACTCCAGTTCATAAAGAATAATTAGTCAGAAGAATATGATCAGGCAACTTTCAAAAGAAAACTTGAATAAAAAGTTCAACCTCACTAATAGTAAAAGAGATTTGAATTAAACCCATTTTAAGACAGGCCCTTACTGCCATCAAAGTGGCCAAAATAAAAGCAAGGAAACCCTGCTAACATGATTGTGGTAGTCATTCATTGCAGGCAGGCCTGAAAACCTATACCAATGTCTGGAGAACAATCTGGTGGTATACAGTAGTAGTTAAAAAATAATTCCCTTGGACCCCAAAATTCCATTCCTAGGAATGTACCCTGAAAGTGTTATCAAAAACAACAGCAAAAAGAGCTGTGTGTTCAAAGATTTTCATCACAGCATTATAGCTAACTGCAAAAAGCTAAAAGCAATCTAAATTTCTAAAAATAGAGGAATGGTTCAATAAACTGCAATACATTAAAATATTTGAATATTATAATGACATTAAAATGGACAGACATGAAAAAAATAAAAATGAAAAAACCTTCACGGAATAATGTAAAATAGACAAAAAGAATATACATCAATAGTCTTATATTAATATTAATAACATAAGAAAAAGAGAACATGCATTAATCACTACCACACAAGAGGAAAAATTATAGGAAATGAGTGGACAATGAATTCTGGTGGAAATTCCAAGGGAATCACTGAAAAGCTATCAAACTTGTGCATTTAAATATGTTTATTTAAACATACATAGTTGTAAGGCAAATTTAATTGGTTGTGGGGCGGAGCCAAGATGGCGGCTGGTAAGCACGGACTACAGTGAGCTCCGTACCCGAGTCCCTCCAAAAACCTATAAAAATGGCTCTAAACCAATTCTAGAACGGCAGAACCCCCAGAACAGCAGAGGGAAGCAGGGCTCCAGCCCAGGACAGCCCGGATGGTCTCTGGGTGAGCTCTATTCCACACGGAGCTGGGAGCTGGGAACGGAGTGGCGCAGAGCCCAGCCTGAGCAGCGTGGACGATCCAGACCAGAAGCCGGGCGGAGGGGCCCTAGCGCCCTGAATATGTGAGCTGCGGCAGTTACCAGATCCCTCGACCCACAAACACCAAAGACTGCAGAGAAGGTTAGTGGGAAAAGCTGCGGGAGTGGAAGGAGTTCGCGGTTCGGCTTCCAGCCCCGGGGGCAGCGGAGGTGGGGCAGCTACAGCTGTTGTTACTTCCGGCTCCAGGCCCACCTGGTGGGAGGAATTAAGTGGCGGATCACAGCAGGGGTGCACAGCCTGCCGAAGATCTAAGCCCAGCCTGGACTGGGGGTCCTTGGGGAAGGAGGAGTGCGGCTCTGACAGAGCTGGCACCTCCCCCCCAAACGTAGAACATAGAACTCTGTAATCTACAAGCAGTCATACCCCACTGAAAAACTCAAGAGTCAAGTTAGTTGGTTGGGAATATGGCCAGGCAGCGAAAACGCGCCCAGATTCAGTCTCAGACTTTGGATTCTTTCTTTGGTGACAAAGAAGACCAAAACATACAGCCTAAAGAAGACAACAAAGTCATAGAGCCTACAACCAAAGCCTCCAAGAAAAACATGAACTGGCCCCAGGCCATGGAAGAACTCAAAAAGGATTTGGAAAAGCAAGTTAGAGAAGTAGAGGAAAATTGGGAAGAGAAATGAGAAGGATGCGAGAAAACCATGAAAAACAAGTCAATGACTTGCTAAAGGAGACCCAAAAAAATACTGAAAAATACACTGAAGAAAACAACACCTTAAAAAACAGACTAACTCAAATGGCAAAAGAGCTCCAAAAAGCCAATGAGGAGAAGAATGCCTTGAAAGGCAGAATTAGCCAAATGGAAAAGGAGGTCCAAAAGACCACTGAAGAAAATACTACTTTAAAAATTAGATTGGAGCAAGTGGAAGCTAGTGACTTTATGAGAAATCAGGATATTATAAAACAGAACCAGAGGAATGAAAAAATGGAAGACAATGTGAAATATCTCCTTGGAAAAACCACTGACCTGGAAAATAGATCCAGGAGAGATAATTTAAAAATTATTGGACTACCTGAAAGCCATGATCAAAAAAAGAGCCTAGATACCATCTTTCAGGAAATTATCAAGGAGAACTGCCCTGATATTCTAGAGCCACAGGGCAAAATAGAAATTGAAAGAATCCATCGATCGCCTCCTCAAATAGATCCCAAAAAGAAATCTCCTAGGAATATTGTTGCCAAATTCCAGAGCTCCCAGATCAAGGAGAAAATACTGAAAGCAGCCAGAAAGAAACAATTTGAGTATTGTGGAAACCCAATCAGAATAATCCAAGATCTGGCAGCTTCTACATTAAGAGATCGAAGGGCTTGGAATGGGATATTCCGGAGGTCAATGGAGCTAGGATTAAAACCTAGAATCACCTACCCAGCAAAACTGAGTATCATGTTCCAAGGCAAAATATGGAGTTTCAATAAAATAGAGGACTTTCAAGCTTTCTCAGTGAAAAGACCAGAACTGAATAGAAAATTTGACTTTCAAACACAGGAATCAAGAGAAGCATGAAAAGGTAATCAAGAAACGGAAATTGCAAGGGACTTACTAAAGTTGAACTGTTTTGTTTACATTCCTACATGGAAAGATGATGAGTATGATTCATGAGACCTCAGTATTAGGGTAGTTGAAGGGAATATGCATATATATATGCATATATATATATATATATGTTTATGTATATATATGTGAATGTGTATGTATGTATATATGTGTATATGTATGTATGTGTATGTATGTGCATATATATATATGTAAAAGAGAGAGAGCAGACACAGGGTGAGTTGAGGATGAAGGGAAGATATCTAAAAGAAATAAAATGAAATTAAGGGATGAGAGAGTAACATACTGAGAGAGGGAGATAGGGAGAGATAGAATGGGGTGGATTATCTCGCATAAAGGTGGCAAGAGGAAGCAGTTCTATGGGAGGAGGGGAGAGGGCAGGTGAGGGGGGAATGAGTGAACCTTGCTCTCATCAGATTTGGCCTGAGGGGGAATACCATACATACTCAGTTGGGTATCTTACCCCACAGGAAAGAAGAGGGAGGAAGATAAAAAAAAAATAAAAGGCGGGGGGGATGATGGAGTGGAGGGCAGGTGGGGGTGGAGGTAATCAAACAAACACTTTGGAAAGGGGACAGGGTCAAGGGAGAAAATTCAATAAAGCGGGATGGGTTGGGAAGGAGCAAAATGTAGTTAGCCTTTCACAACATGAGTATTGTGGAAGGGTTATACATAATAATACATGTGTGGCCTAGGTTGAATTGCTCAACTTCTTAGGGAGGGTGGGTGGGAAGGGAAGAGGGAAGGGAATTTGGAACTCAAAGTTTTAAAATCAGATGTTCAAAAACAAAAAAAGTTTTTGTATGCAACTAAAAAATAAGATACACAGGCAATGGGGCGTAGAAATTTATCTTGCCCTACAAGAAAGGAAGGGAAAAGGGGATGAGAGGGGAGGGGGGTGATAGAGGGGAGGGCTGACTGGGGAACAGGGCAACCAGAATATAAGCCATCTTGGAGTGGGGGGGGAGGGCAGAAATGGGGAGAAAATTTGTAATTAAAACTGTTGTGAAAATCAATGTTGAAAACCAAATATGTTAAATAAATAAATTGCATTTAAAAAAAAATTTAATTGGTTGTATTGATGCTTAATTACTTAATGCTTTCCTGCTGTCCTCCCAACTGCTAGTACCTTCCCTTTCTAGTACCTTACACTTAGCTACTTTGCATGTGTGTGTGTGTGTCCACACACATATAATACACATATATACATACATAGCTATATATGTGTATATACATGCACACATATTTACATATATAGACACTTTTGTGTTTTTATCTATTTTTGTTGATTTCCTTAGGATGGAAGCTCTTTGTGAGTAAGGACTGTTGCATTCTTTGTACTTATATCCCCAGTGCCTAGAATATAGTAGGTACTTAAGTAATTATTGGTCAATTCCTATTGTTTATAAATAATTTTAAAGCAAAAATGACTAATATGGAGAAAATAATGTGAAAACCTGAAAATAGAATTCCCACATATATCAATTGGAAGAAATTCATACAAAGAAAGTCACTGAAGCATCCACATAACTGGAAAACATACAGAATGACTTGACAGCCCAGGAGGATGGGTCACTATACAGGCATCTTTCAATTGTGGTTATTGTAGAACATATAGAAAAACAAAATAATTTGAATGAGTCACCATTAGAGATCATCAAACAAATGTGCTCTGACTTGGCAAATACAAGCTGTGACTTACAAACTGAAGAAATGGACAAGACTCAGACAAGAAAAAACCCAAGATTCAACACTACTGGGTACATTATATTTAAATTCCAATGCTATGGTGAGAAATGAAAATCAAGACAATTAATCAACACACATTTTTAACCCCTTGTTATGTGCCAGGCACTGATCGGGTGCTGCAGATGCCAAAAAAAATGACAAAATGACAAAATGGGACTTGCTGTATCTATTTCTTACTTCCTCCCTCTCTTCCTTCCTTCTTTCCTTCCTTCCTTCCCTCCTTCCTTCCTTCCTTCCATCTTACTGGAGATGGAAATATGGACAAAAATAAATGAAGTGACTAAATATTTATTAAGCACTGACTATGTGTCAGGCACTATCTAGGCACTTTACAATTATTTTCTCATTAGCTATTCACAACAGCTCTGGGAGGTAGATTCTCTTATTATCTCCATTTTCCAGATCAGGACACTGAGGCAGACACAGTTTGAATGACTTGCCCAGGATCGCACAGCTAGAATCTGAGGACAGATTTAAAATTAGGTCTTCCTGAGTCCAACCACAGCACTCTAGCCACTGTGCCACCTAGTTCCCTTGTAGGATGGCCAACATTTTTATAGTGCTTACTATTTGCCAGGCACTGTTCTAAGTATATACAAAATAAATGGATAATTTGTGAGAGGAAGCACCAGCAACTTAAGAGATCAGTAAAGACCTCCTGTTGAAGGAGGTCCTTGAGCTAAGTTTTGAAGGAATCTAGAAATTCTAAGAGAATGATCCAAGAAGATGCATTTCAGGCAATGAGCACAGCCTATGCAAATACATGGAGGCAGGAGACAGAGTATCATGGGTGAGGAATTGTAAGAAGGGTAGTTTGGCTGGACTGAGGAATGTGTAACAGAGAATATGTCATAATACTTGAAAGGCAGGGTGATACCATGCTATAAAAAGCTTTAAATGCCAAATGAAGCAAATTTAATGTTGGTTGAATTGTAGACTTATGTAATCATTTTGTAGAACAAAGTACCTTTTGACCCAACAATTCCTTTACTAGGATTTTACCTTAAAACTTCCACAAAAATCTAGCAAAGAATTGAAAACAAAGTCAATATTCTTTGACTGGGGAATGGCTAAGCAAATTTTGGTACATGAATGTAATGCAATATTAATGTCTATAAGAAACAGTGAATCTGATGACTCCAGAGAAGCGTGGAAAGATTTACTGCTCTGATGCAGAGAGAAAATAAGCAGAACCAAGAACACAATGTACACAATGTCTACAACAATGTAAATGGAAAGGACAATCACAGAACAAAGAGGAAATTGCAAAGAGGAAACTGGGTCCCAAAGAAGAGATATGAGAAGACATTCCTCTGAGAGGTGAGAGGTTCAGAGATATGGTATATTGTATCTACTGGATTTTCAGACTTTTTCTATGTGTTGATTGGTTTTACTGATTTTTCCTCTTCTTTTTTTAATCCTTAAAATTAAATATTTTATATATTACAGCTCCCTGGGAAGGCAAGGGAAGGATAATGGGAGAAATTCTGGTGATGCGAAAAACAAGAGATATCAACAAAAACTGTGTTTCTAAAGTTCCACAAAAATGAAAACATACACTTTAATCCAAAAATATTCATATTATAATGGCAAAAATGGGCTTATACTAGGAAGAAACTCCAACCTGTATGGCCAATGATTTGAGAGTGGTTGAATGAATTAGAATATATGAATATAACTATCATTTGATGAGAATTTACAAAATGTAAGGGTAGGAACAGATGGTAGGAGCCAAGGAAGATGTAGGTTGAAATTCTCTTCTTTGTGTATAGGGACTATATGACCCTAGGCACTTAATCTCTCAGTTTGCCCAGGGAAATATCTAAGACAATAAATTGTAGGGGAAATGCTGATTTGTGTTGCTAGAATTAGTAGAGGAAGTTTTCTCATTGGGAGGTTTCCTACCCCAAATTAAATAACATATCTGATTAAGAAAGAAAAAAGGAAGGAAGAAGGAAGTTAGGAAGGAAAGGAAAGGAAAGGAAAGGAAAGGAAAGGAAAGGAAAGGAAAGGAAAGGAAAGGAAAGGAAGGAAGGAAGGAAGGAAGGAAGGAAGGAAGGAAGGAAGGAAGAAAGAAAGGAAGAAAGAAAGAAAGAGAAAGAAAGGAAGAAATAAAGGAAGGAAGGAAGAAAAAGAAAGAAAAGAAAGAAAGAAAGAGAAGGAAGGAAGGAAGAAAGGAAGGAAGGAAGAAAGAAAGGAAGGAAGGAAGAAAGGAAGAAAAGAAGGAAAGAAGGAAGAGATATAGCAAGTCCCATATAAATAGCAGGAGCAAAACTGTAGACCCTGCTCCAACTATACATAGCTAGGCACCGATAGGGATCTGCCAACCTTCACTAATTCTTGTCCTTCACCTGACCTTGCAGTTTGCCCTGAGTTCATTGCTTAGGGGCTACATTTCACCTCCACTGAATACAGCCTAATGAATGCCAAGGGGACTCTTCTTTTCCAGGTGGTTTCTCTCTCTGTGGGTGCCTTTGTCTCACTTATCCCGTCTGGATGGCAGCTGTCACTATTTCTGCCACGATGACTGCTCCGGTAACTAATACCCCACTACGTAGGTGCTCAGGAAGCAGGGAATGGGAGAGAGGAGATACCAGTTATTTTTTAAGATCTCACAAGACCCAAACAGGAGCAAACCACATCCAGAGAAAGGATTGCTCAAGAGGCCATGTGCTCACTGGCTGGCATTTCCCCACTGGTCCTTGAAAGCTCAAAGAGTCCTCCTCACATCTTGAGGCCAGCAAGGAGAGACCTCAGGGCAGGAATGTTCTCCTTTAGTAAAACCACAGCTCAGTAGACAATTAGCCAATTAAGTGTCTTCATGTCAGACAGGAGTCAGTCAAAGGAAACTATGCCAGCTCTGAAGTATATGTGGGAGACCCCGTCATTACCCATTCGTAAGAGGGTACCAAACATGAAAAAGTGAACAAAGATAGAGGCAATGTGGAACCTTGATGAATTTATAAAGAAACAGAAAGCAAATGCATTTCTTGTTTATTTATTTCCTATTAAGTTGTTTGCTTTTGCTATCACGGTTTTATGTAAATCTCTTTTTTATTTTGTAGGCTTATGTAGTAATTGGTCTTTGTTCCATAGTGTAAAGATTTTCCATTATAACACTAATGATAACAAAACTTAGGATAAAGTTTAAGAAAAGAAATGTAACAGCATGAGAAGTTTCTTCCAGAAGAGAATTGGAAATTGCTGGGCATAGCTATCAATAGTATCACCCCCCTGCCAAATGGAATTGCCTATATCTTCATGGAAAGGAAAGAAACAGTTACTTACAATACCTGGCACATAATGGTTGTTTAATGTAGGCTTGTTGAGTGGTTGACTGACATGGGCATCTTTTCAATTAAGTAGACAATAACCACACATTAAACACCTACTGTGTTCCTGGCTCCATTGTATTGGTTGTGAAACAGTCGCTGCCCTCAAGGAGCTTATAATATACCTGAGGGACACAACACTTACAGAAGTGTGTGTGTGTGTGTGTGTGTGTGTGTGTGTGTACATATATACATATACACACAAAATAGATACAATATAATTTGGGGAAGAAAGGTACTAGCAACTGGGCGGGGGGTGGATCAGGAAATACCTACCTCCTCAGATACCTACTCTCTCATTTTTCTAAGTCTTCATGACAAATTTTTGACTATGTACAAAGAAAACACACTAACGAAAATTTCTTTAAGAAAATTTTTTCAACTCTAATCAATATACAGATTAAGGGTATCCTTGATGAAAATATAAGAAGGGAATGTTCAGACTTTCAATCATATTTTTCTATGGCAGCCTGCAACATTAAAGTTATCCACACAGTTCATTAAAAGCTAGGAAGAATGTAAGATATTATTGTGTTTATTGGCTGTTGATTGAAAAAACAAAGTTTGATTTGATAAGCACAAAGTGATGGCCTTGAAGGATTCTTCCAATAAGGTGTTAATGTTCCAATGTTAAGAGCATAGTTTTTTCTATGATAGATGCAATCACCAGGATGACTTTGTCTAGTCATCACTACCAAAAATGGACCTAAAATGGAGTTAAAAGCTACCCAGAAGTGTTTGTTCCTGCCATTGAGGATGCCCAAACAAAGTCTAGATGGATTCCCTACAGTGAGGTTCACTAGGTGTTCTTTTTTAGAGATGACATTGTGCTGATTGTTTCAAGCCTCAGAATATTGAAGAGCCTCCTTTTTATAGAATCATCTTGTTTGCCCAATTGCATTTTGTTAATTCTTTCATTGCCAACTGTCCCAGTTTAGGACCCAGACTATGAGCGATATCGTGGCTATGGAATGGGCATCCCAAGGATCTGACATTTTTTTTATTTCCTCTGATCTTTTGGTCTTTGGGTCCCCACTTCTGTCACCACCTGGGAAATTCAGCGCTACAGGTGAGTTGGGTGCAGACTATTAAGCAATTCATCATTTGACCATGTCAGGGCAACCAAAACGGTTGCTAACAGCCCTACTAAAGTCATGCCTTTGGGATCACAGCCTCATAGATCTATAGCCAGAATGGAACAGAGAAGCCATCTAGTCCCTCATGTGACAGATGAGGAAATTTTGGTTTAGATTGAGTTACCCTAGGTCACACAAGTGAAGAACTAGAATTTGAACTCAGGTCACAGATGACCAGAAACCCATTTGGAATGGTCTCTTCAACACTGGGTTGTCCATGGGGAAGGAAGGAAGGACAGAATAGTGAGTGAGAAACAGTTAAGATCTGAACTTTGTAGGTCCCTGTTCTTGTAGCGTATTTTCTTCTATCTTGGTCCAATTCAACTTGTATGCTTTCTGTGAGGGATCCACAGCATCAGGTGTGATTACTGCCCTCAAATGGCTTACAATTTCATACTTAAATTAAACCATTTATCAAATATCACCTTGGCTCAATAGCTAAATGCTGAAATAAAAGTTAGAAGTGGTGATGTGGGCCAGTACATCTGTGTGGCAGAGTCCACTGACCTTTGTCTATCACATCCCTAGGGGCTGAATTGAAGCTGCCAGCCATTAGGCAATTGTTGCCTGGGGCCAAGGAGTCTAGTTCTGAGATGGGCAGATATCAAGCATCATTGGAAGAGTCAGGCCAGGTTGGGTCCAGGGTGTCTGCAGAATGCTGGGATCTAAGAACCCAAGAGAAGAGGAAAGATTGGTTGCTGGAAAAAGGACTCATGGGCAAGGAGCTCCATGCTAACCACCAAGACTACAACTTGTATAGCCTCCTCTAGTGTTGATCTGCAGGGATATAGACAGTCATTGCTACGGGACCTCAGAAGCAGAAGGAATCACTGCAGGAGGCTATAGTAGAAGAAACGCTGTAGGAAGTAGAGATCCTCATAGCTTGTCAGTTTGGCAAGCTTTGCCAGGGAAAATCAGGATACTGGAAATAATATTGACAACTAAGCAGTTTTTGCCCAGAATTTATGGGACTGCTAATATTGACCTTGGCACTGAAGATGCTGAGAAGGTCATGGAGGATACCATTTTGACTGAACCTTGTGAAGGATCAAGGGGAGACTGAGGAGAAGAGGGACATAGGGATATATCTTGTCTCCAAGTGACCTGCCCTAACCCTCAGGATTCTTGTAGAATGCTATTGTGGATGATGGCAATTTAGATCTGTTAAAAAATACCAGTGGGCTGGTGGGCTGTAAACATGTGGAATCTGTGACACTTTCCTCCTTCACAACCCCTGGCAACCAAGCTTCCATTCAAAGATCGTCCAAATATTTACTTACTGGTTCCTCTCTCTCCCGTAGAGATAAGAAATGAAGGGAGAGAAGACTATTCTGTTCCATATTGCTCTCCAGGCAGACAGCTGGCATTACAAATAAACTGCTCCCCAATTGGTTACTGTCCCTTCATTGCTTATAAATGTATTCGTGGTATAATGGGGTATACATGGTTTGTAAAGTTTGACCATTTTTGAGGTGTAAATGCTCAAGCTGAAAATTTAACGATCAGCTCTCTTGCTGCTTAGAGCTGGCTCCAATCCTTCTACTTGAAACCTCTCATCTCTATCTACAACACCAAGTACTTCCTTTAAAGAAAAAAAAAAGAAGCGGGGTCAGGAGAATTCCTCATCAAGGACTGAGGACCAGACTTGTGTGTCATTGACCTAAGGAGCTTTCAGTAAGGGACTTCCTCCAATAATGCAGGTCAGCACCTTCCAGGCTGCCCCACCCAGGGTCACACAGCTAGTATTTGTTCAAGGTGGGACTTGAACCCAGGGCATTCTAGCTCTGAGGAATCTCTCTGTCTGCTGCTGGCACACTGCTTCTCAGGCTAGAGCAGCCATATATGACAATTTTCTGCAGTTTGGCCCAGAAAAGAAGAAGCAATTGGTAGGCTAGATGACAATTGTAGGCAAAGACATGAAAGGAAGTGGAGACCCCTCTGGCCTGCTGGCAATTTTTGGAAGCCATCCTCTGATCTTGGGCTTTTACTCTTCCCTGAGGTACAACCTTGTACATGCTCAATATGGCGCATGAGCTGGGAAAGGGCCAGCAGGAAACAGGATATATCATCGTCCCTATAGCAGTAGAGTTAATATGAAAATGTAATACCAAGTACTGGCAAAAAAGTCAATTCACTCTCACCTTATAAATATTTAAAATATGCATTATACTTTACAGCTTGCAAAATGCTTGGCTATCCTTCTTATGGTTCTTGCCTGTGATAGGAGTAAGTGCTTTGATTCCCTCATGTATTAGTAGAAAAAATAAGGCACAGAGAGGTCATAGGGTCACCCAGCAGACCCTCTACAAGAGTTAGCTGCAGTCTGGACCTCTGGCTCAGTTCTTAGATTGCACATTGTTATCCTGTCTCTGAGAACATCAGCCTCTTTAACCAGCCGTTCTGGAAAATGGTGGCATGGGGGCAGTGTCTCAGAGTAGACACACTCATATGGTAAACACCTCGGTTGGATGGTCCAGCTGTTCATGGCTTGGGAGAGTTTGTCCTACCAGTATGAGTGTGTGTCCACCTCTGGCTGGTTGGTTGTTATATCCTTTGCTCTCGAAGAGGATCAAAATGACTTCACTGTTACAGTCAAGTTACAGTGTGTCCAACTGTGGCTGATCAGACCAACATGAGCTCAGAATGCTCTACCACAGGTCAGGCACAAATAATCTGTGTGAATATTTGGGATGCTTCCTCTAAATTTGCTCAGCTTGCATTTCTTTTGACCTACTTCAATTCTGCTTTGCTCACAGAGCACAGCACCTTCTCTGATGAGGGCACGCCATGCTGACCAGTCCTGTACCTGTGCCTTCCACGTCACAAAAGCAATTCCAAAGTTCTTAAGACAGACCTTGAGAATGTCCTTGTATCACTTCTTCTGACCACCATGTGAGTGCTTGCCCTGTGTGAGTTCTCCAAAAATTGGCTTTCTTACATTGGGCATTTGAATAACGTGTCCAGCCCATCAGAGTTGTGCTCTCTGAAGCAGAGTTTGAATGCTTGGCAGTTTAGTTTGAGAAAGGACCTCAGTGTCTGGTATCTTATCCAGCCAAGTGATCTTCAGAATCTTCCTAAGACAATTCGGATGGAAGCGATTCTGTTCCTTGGCATGGCGCTGGTAGACTGTCCAGGTTTCAGAGGCATACAACAATGAAGCCAGCACAATGGCTCTGTAGACCTTCGGTATGGGAGTCAGTCTAATACCTCTTCACTCCCATACTTTCCTCACAAACACTGAGCTTCCTCTGGCAATGCGTGCGTCAACCTCATTATCAATGTGTACATCCCAGGAAAGTACACTACCAAGGTAAGTGAGCTTATCCACAGCATTCAAAACGTCTCCATTCCACCTCTGGCTATATGTTCAACAGCAGAAGTACCTTCACCGTAAACCATATTCTAATCTAATCAACCAATAAATCATTTATTAAGTACCTGCTGTATCCTAGGGTAACAACAATGCTGCTAGCAGCTGCTATGGGGGCATAAGACCAACAACAAAAGGACACAGGAGGGCTGCTAGCATGGGTTCTTTGATCTGCTTTTCTAAGGAAAGCAAATTTAAGGGGTTAACAGTCTTACTTTAATCGAATATACGTATACCATTCAGTTAGTTCAGGGGAAAAAGCTAGCACCTTGAACTTCAGAGCAAATACGAACAGAAACTACAAACATACATTATATAAGCAGAGAAAATAATACACAGCGATCAAGAGATAGACCTCTATTTGTCTGACCAAAGAATTACATGGTTACCAGAGAGAGAGGCACCAACACCTGGGTTTTCAAAGCCAGGGCTCCAGCAGCTACCCAGTGTCTCGTGTGGACAAATCACATGACACTCTTCCAGTGAGTGAGCCCCAAAACAAAACACCAACCTCAGATCTTATATACCCTTCTCAAGGTCAGAGGGCATCACAACCATGCCACTCAAAACCATGTGACACTTCTTCAGGCATCACAACCAAACTCAAACTTTTATGAACTAGGCTTTCTTGTTTCTTAAACAGGCTCTTGATTCAAAGAAACAAAAGACAACAAAAAGTACACTTTGCTTTCCATTACATTTGAAAGGCAAGACTCATCAAAGGTACTTGATTTAGCATTCTAAAAGAGAAAACAAAAAACGTCCTACCCTAATTAGCAAGGGGGATGCAGATACAAAGAAGATCACTGTATCTGGAGTAAAACCATCTGGATTTGAATTTTACTGAGGGCTAAGCTGCTTACTACTTATATGACCTTGGGCAAGTCATTTGAATTTCCCAGGTCTTGGTTTGTCCATCTGCAAAATTAGGAAATTATTTGTAGTAAATATCATTAGTAAAATTGTCTATACAATTTGCCTTTGGTGGTCCTTTCAGTTCTATGTCTATATCTCTGTCCAGTTCTATATCTATCTGTAACAGAATTCTATAATTCTATTATGCATTTACTATGTACAATAGGAACTAGATGCTGGGAGACACAGATTAAAATTACATGTTCTTGCCCTCAAGGGACTTCCATTTGGCCCCAGCAGATGTGACACTTACATAAAAGTATAATACAAGGTAATGAATGTTGGGGGCAACCTGGAGATCCAGATGAAGCGCTCCAGGCTGAGTGAGAAGAGAGAGAATACTTTCAACTGGGGAAAACACTTGAATCTGTCCTTTTCCTTTGGGCTAGAAACTAACGCTCGAGTATGAGACTCCTATGAGAGTGACGCTTCACTCTTCCACTTGGTTCAAACTCATGCTTCTGATACAACCTCTCAATGGAGTTGTAGCCAAAGCGTAAAGTACCCACTCTCAAGAATGTCCAAGGTTCAGGACGCTTACTAAGAGCAGTAGCAGGAGTTCCAAAAGGTTGACTTTGCTGCCCACTGAAGCCCACTGGAGTCATCATTATCTCCCGGAGTTTTTGGTGCCTGGTGAAAGGACCTCCAGAACATGCCCTCAGGAGGAAATTCCTTTCCAATTTATGCCATGCTTCTGGTTCTTGCCCTCCCCAGCCCATCCTTTACCAAGCTTCCAAAAGAGTCTTCCTAATGCACAAATTTAACAACATCACCTTCCTTCTCAAGAGATTTCATAGCACCCTTTTGCTTCTAGGATAAAGCACATGCTTCTCAGATTGGAGTTTGAAATGCTTCCCAATTTGACTTCCTACGGTCACATCTGCTTTGGCAGAATGTAAGCTCCTGGAGGGAACTCTTCACCGTTCCAATCGAACTGGATTATTTATTGTTTTTGTACACGATATTCTAGTTTTTGACTTTGTGCTTTTTTACAGGCTATCTTCTGGAATATCTTCTTTTCTCAACCCTGCCTCTTAACGTCCTCAACTTCCTTCAAGACTTAGCTGCCAGGCTCTACCATCCACCTTTCCTGATTCCTTAGCTAGTAGTAGCAAGCAGTCCTCTCACTCTCTCACCTTCCTCAAGTTATCACGTACATTTTTTATCTGTTTACCTATTGCCCATAAACACACACAGACCCTAGAATTTAAGCTTCATAAGAAGAGGGACTGTGTATATACACACGTACATACATATATATGTGTATATATGTCTGTAAACACACATATGTTCACATACATATATACATGCATACACACATATGTATGCATGCATGCATGCATATACATCGTAGGGCCTAACAGAGTGTCTGGTACCTCGTAGGCTCTTACTAAATATTTGTTAGATCATATAAGAAGTGCTCAGAGGGGGCTATTTAAGAAGGTTTTTTTTTTCATGAAAAACTGATCTCCTGACATGGTATGACAGATGAGAGAGAAAGGGTCATAGACAAGAGGCCAAGAGAAAGAGAACCCATTTTAAGCACTCACCATGTGCCACGCACTGTGTTCTAAGTGTTAAGAATACAAATACAAGCAAAATTTAATCTCTGTCTTCAAAGACTTTATATAATAAGGGAAGAAAATATGAAGGTAAAGGGGTGATGGAAAATGTGGGGTGGATAAAGATATCAGAGGTGGCCAGGAAGCAATGTAGAGGCCTGGATCCTGCCGAGAAAAGGTGAAAACTCTCCTATCAGAGCCCAGGGTGGTCCGGGGGGTGGAGTCCAAGTTGCTAGCAGGGAGGGAGTGAAGATGATGACCTGAGAGCAGCCAGCATGGTTTGGAGATGACCAGTAAGATGACCACACTGAGCCTGGGCATCAGGCAGGTGCCATATCTTCTCCCAAACAGAGCCTAGGTGTTATTTCTTCTTGGCCTTAATTTTCAATTTTTCACACTGTCCAGTGCAGACCAACAGGAGAAGGGCAGTGGGAAGGAGGCAGGTGGATGGGAAAGGAAGTCAGGCATGTGTCAGCTCTGCCGACTCAAACACAGTCCCCAAAGGATTTGAGTTCAGCCTCCCTGAAAATAGAATTCTATAGAGGACTCAACAGTGGGCATTTCATTATTTACAAACATCCTCCTGAGACTGAAGTTCAGTGCTGCGATATGTCTGATCTGATTTAGTTTCCATTGGGGATTTCATTTCTTTTCATCCTTTGTATCCCCTCCATTAGGGCTCAGAACACGGGACAGGCTGGAAAGCAATCACCAGACTATACCAGCAGCTCTTGGAAGCCACATTCATTTGGAAGGCTGAGTTTTTAGGACAGGGTGCAAAGTTGGTCTCTCTGCTTCCCCTCTACCCCAACCATTTTGATGAGGAATAATATCATGAGGCTGTACCATTTCATGGTTTGATAGATTTCATGTGGGAAGGGACCTCAAAGGTCTTCTAGTCCAACCCCTGCATCTTACAGGAAAGGAAACTGAGTCTCAGTTTTACTTTCATTAAGTGAGCTACCGAAGGGCCCACAGGTAATAAGTGGCAGAGATGAAACTTGAACTCAGGTCCTATGACTCCAAACCCAGCTCTTTTCCATTGGACCACAGAACACTCCAGAGCTCATGGAAGGTTCTCTTGCCTTGACCAACAATTCTGCTTGAGCATATTTTTTTTAAAATAGTCTTGTATTTATCAACTAGCCGAGCATTCCATTTCTTCAAATTGCTCCTGGTTCCTCCAGAGATAAAAAGGAGGCAAAGTCTCAAAGGAAAATTACATCCTTAATGCAGGGGTACAGGCAGACTTTTGCTTAATTTCATTGCCAATTGAGTGGGATAAAGCCCTGCAAAGGCAGCCCACAAAAAGCTCCTCTGTCATTTCCTTTCGTACTCAGAATGAATGCAGAGGTATCAGGCTTCTGCCCCCACCTAAGGGAAGTCTAAGCACAGTGCATGGGCTCCCATAGACTAATCAGATCTTCTTTTCTATCATCAAATTGAGCTCTGCTTTGTTCACAGTTTAATGAACATCACTTTGGTGCTGTAGAAGAGCTAAGTACCCTGGAGACGGAAGACGAAACCAGTCCAAAGCTCCCATTGCCCAATGATCATCTGAAAAGAGCACATTCCCCAACCAACTTGACTTTTGGAGTGGAGAAGCTCTACAAGGCATGCCAACCACTTTCGGGCAGCAGTAACCATACGCTTAAATTAAAAGCCATGATCTGGCAAGAGACTTCAGGCGGCGCTAAAAAAAGGCTTTCCTTGTTTAGAGATGAGGGATGAACTGCCAGTTTCTATCTTCATCTGATGTAGAGCCATAAACTTTATGGCCGGTTATTTTCTGGCCTTCGGGTCTATCCAACAATCTATCCCCGATGAGGCTGGATTACTCTCATCTGATGACTCGGATGCTTCCCTAAAAGGAGACAGTAAAATGAAAAGCAGGGAGAAAAGCAGAAGGGAGGACTGGAAGCTATGGTCAGTATTCCCATCCATTTTCAATGTCTGATGTTTCAGAGATTCCCCCCACCCCCACTCTAGATGACTGAATTCAGTTTGCATTGGTTATGGTTGAATCTCACTTGATGTAATGTGTTTTTGAAAATTAATATATTTAATTTCGTTTTAAAAATTAAATCAAAGTGTAAAAATCTGAACCTTAATCATTGCAAGTACCTTGAGGGTTGGGACTGTATCATTTTCGTAGTTTCAGTGCCTGTTATTACATTTAGTAATGCATATAGAATAGGCCTAGGAATCAGGAAGACCTAGGTTCAAGAGCTGCCTTTGACACATACTATGTGACCCTGGGCAAGTCACAAGTTCTCAATTCACCAGGCCGCTTTCTTAGCACCATAAATCTGAGAGTAGTTGCTAACTAGATTGGTAGTGGGAATTTCTTCATTGGGAGCTCCTTCTATAAATGAATTCTTGGGTCTATATTTAAAAAAATCTTCAAGCCTAACACAGTATCTTGCATATAGCAGGTAGCTAATAAATGCTTGTGAAATACATCATCTCCATCTTTCTCATCAAATATATCCTAGAGAGTTTGCTACTTAAAAGAATATTATCAAGAATGACTTTTTTGCATAGAGCTATTACAAAATGAAACAAAATGGAGCACCTTAAGAACAGTGGATAGCCCCCCTCCCATAGGAAATCATAAAAACAAAAACTGGGTGACCATTTGTCCAGTATATTATTGTAGCAGCTAGGTGGCTGAATGGATATAGGGCCAGGGCTGATGCCAGGGAGACTCATCTTCCTGAGTTCAAATCTGGCCTCAGACACTTACTAGCTATGTGACCCTGAGGAAGTCATTTAACCCTGTTTGCCTCAGTCTCCTCATCTGTAAAATGAGCTGGAGAAGGAAATGGCAAACCAGAGTCAGATACGACTAAACAATATTATTATGGGAATTCTTTTTCAGGTAAGAGTTAGACCAAAGCACTACTGTTGTATCTTTCAATTTTAAAATTCCCCGGTGCTGTTCTATAATATAATCTAGATTTTCTGATCCTGAGATTATTTAGGTATAGCTGTGTTCCTGCTTATCTGTTAGATAACTTCCATAGGTACTTTTTTTTAGCACCTTCTATATATCTAGCCCTGAGCTAAGTGCCGATTATGTCAAGGGAAAAGATGGAGATAATGGGAAAGCCCTCTGATAGAAACTACAAATCCCTTTGGGCAGCTCAGACAAAACCATTGGCTTTCCAATGACTCTTTCCAATGACACCCCAGGTGTTCTTCCCCAGCTCTCATGTGTACACTTAAATCTAGCTAGGAGAAGTGTGTGACATAGTAGATAGAAAGTCCACTTTAAAGTTGAGAAGACCTCTCCCTTCTGACACAGACTGGCTGAGTTACCCTGGGCAATTAATTCATTTAATTTCTCAGTACTGCGGTCAGTTCTCTAAGTCAATGAATTGCAGAAGTTTCTGTCCAGCACTGAGTGTTTTCTCCCCAAGAACTCCTTATACATTCCTACACAGTAAAAAAAACATAGAATTAGACTCGGAGGTGGGCAACAGTGCGTAAGAGCCTCTGCTGATCAATGGAAAATCCCAGTGCCAACTGGATACCTGATTCATTCACCCCTGTAAGAGCCAGCGTTCTGTCGTCACAGAGGAGGTTCTGGGCTATATCAATGGATGTGTTTGATACACACTAAAACAAGGCGATCTTGCTCCACATTTTGCAAGAATTAAGCTGCACTGGTTTTCCTGTCCTTTTCTATTACCTACCCATGTCCTATCTGTCCACCATCATCCATCCCTAACAGGAAGTTGCATCTTGCCCCTAATCATGCCTCTAATCATGGGTTATACATTTTCTCTGTAAGTCGCAAAAATGTTTGAAGCTACTTTGCTATGATTGTTGATAGATGCATGATAGATATAAAGGGATGATAGATATACATGGATGAGAGAGAGAAAAATAAGTTAATATAGAGCATTTATGAAGTGTTTACTATGTGCCAGGCACTGAGCTAAAGACTAGGGATGCAAAAAACAAGGAAGCAAGATCATCCTCCCTCAAGGAGATTACATCCTAAGAAGGGAGGACAGTGCATTAAGGGATTGTGGGAAACAGGGAAGAGGGGGAGGGTTGAATGAAGAAGAGGGGCCAGGAGACTTCCGAAGTGGCATGGGAGCTGGACAATGGCCATAGGCTGGGATAATGCCCAGAGGAATAGACAACAATATGCAGCTAGTCATACAATTGAAAATATTCCTGCACGAGTGAGGATTAGGTGCTTAGAAAGAAACAGAGAGAGTAAAAGCCATTCTCCCCCCTGCCAAGAAGAGAAAAGATGGGATCTTATGTGATAGGAAACTCCTTCATTAAGCTTCTGTTCTTGAGGGCCATTATTTAAAGCAAGGTCTCCTGGAAAGTATTGGCTGAGCCTAGATCCCAGTTATAAAATGCAAGATATTGAAATTTAAACATATTTGTGAAATGCAAACACATTTTCATTTACTAAGAGCCCAGTAATTAAGACAGAAGCTATTATTGGAATATAATTAACCTCAGGAATCATGAATTTGTTAATTGGTCTTCTCTGCTACTGATAATAGGCCAAGTTGTTCTCCTCTGCTGATCATTTTGAAGAGAGTTTTCTCATTTGGATTTCTCTTGGGGAAGTGAAGAAAATGAACAAAACAGATATTTTAACAATTTGGAAATGAAATTTTGTAAATGGATTTTTTTTCTTGGAAAAGATCTACCTTTGGTCAAGTCATTATTCAACCCACCAGATCCTGACCTTTGTCTAGAATTTCATTTCCTGGGTTTTATTAGCCAGATCTCCTCTTACTGATATGGGTGCGCACGCGTGCACACACACACACACACACACACACATGTGTACCCTGCCCACCCTCAGGCAGTAGAGATATAAAACACCCAATAATGCTTATCTGTAGTCATGCTTCTTGGACTCTGCATCTTAATCTAATTGAGTTTTAATTTATTTTCCCCAATGCAATGAGTCTTTTAACCAAGCAAAGATAAACAGCAACACTGATGTGTTTCTAGGTTCAAGTTTCTCATGAGCGAAAAATACAAGACTATCTGTAATCCTCTCTAGAACACCAAGGGAGAGCTCCCTGAAAAGATGGAATAAACTTTGTCTCTTCTTAGTATTTATTTTCTGATAATGCTGGGGCTCAGAAACAGGGAAACAATATTAGCTAATTCATTAGTGGTTTTATCATTTATCAACTTTAAAAACGGAGACCTTCAGAAATACATCTTTTAGAAAAAACAGATTGAAGGTAGTATATGGAGCTAGATAGAAGGCCTGGTATATTCACATATACCTGTGAAATCCTTGTCTGTTTTCTCTAACCCAGGCAACGACAGTAATCATTTCGGGAGGCTTCCATTTAACAAACAAATAAATTTAGTTCATGGATCTCTTTGCTCCTCCGCTCAAACACCTTCAATGATTCCCTGTGGCCTACCAGGTAACGTTCAATTGCTGAGTTGGCATTCAAGATTTTTCATGATCTGTGATTACATAATCTTAAACATCCAGATTTGTCTAACACCATCCTGTCTGTATTCCACACTTCAACCAAATTTGAATGGGATGATTGTAAGAAATATCGTGAAGAGAGAACCAACAAGAATTGGCAACTGATTGAATATATTTTGTTCCCCATGCTTGGAATGTGTTCAACATTTATCCTCAAATATTTGTGCCTCCGTGAAACCTTCACTCTCCTCTCCCAAATTTCCCATAGCACTTTGCTAGCACCTTCTATGTATTGTTTGTATATTTCTCATCCTCCTCACTAACCTCTAAATTCCATGAGGACAGGGTCTGTGTCTTATCTAAATTTTGTATCTCCCTGAAGCCTTCCATAGCTCTCTGCTCACAGTGAATACTTAATAAATATTTAAAATTGAATTAGTTCAATTCTATTCAATAATCATTTATTAATTATGAGAAGCAGTGTGGCGTTGGAGTTAGGATGTTCTAATCTTATCTCTGACACATACTGGCTGGAGGACTCTGGTCAAATCACTTAGCCTCTCAGTCCCCCCGGGCATTTGTCTAAGACCGTAAGTTGCAAAATAGTTGCTGATCTGCTTTATTAGAGGGAGAGAGATGCCTCACCAGGGATTGCCTACATGCAGGAAATCAAAGTTCCAAACACACACTGCCTCCCCATCCCCTCCCCCACAAAAGTTCCAGGTGCTGTTCTAGATTAATCACCTCAGGGTGAACAGAACCCTAACAGAACGTGCAGCTGTCTATCTCATGCCTTGCATGAAAAGAGTCTTGGTTACAATCAGGAAACCCATTCCAAAGCATAAAGAAAGGCAGAGGTAGGCCGAGAAAGTCTCGCTAAACGAGCAGAGCTAAGCATCTTAACTTAGGCGTGGTTTCATTGACGTCTCCTTGCTTAAGATTTCATAAAAAGATAGATTTAGAGCTGGACAGAGACCTTAGAGGATATTGAGGCTAGCCCTCTCATTTTACAGAGGTAGAACTGAGGTACAGAGACCAAGGGACCTGTCCAAGGTAATGAGGTAGGTCCTCAGTCTACAAAGTGTTTTCCACTGCACAGTATTTATTTGTTACCTGACGAGAGAGAGAGAGAGAGAGAGAGAGACAAAGAGAGAGAGAGAGACAAAGAGATACAGAGAGTGAGAGACAGAGACAGAGAGACAGAGACAGAGACAGAGCGACAGAGAGAGAGGGAGAGAGAGAGAATGAGAGAGACAGAGAGAGAGACAGAGAGACCGACAAAGAGAGAGAGCCTTCTGTAATGTGAATCTGGCCAAAAATTTTCTAGAAATATCTACTTTTGCTCTGTCATTTAGACCTTAGATATTACCCTGTAGAGTAATCTGAACAAGTCACATTTCTTCAATGCTTCAAGGTTTCCAAATCATAGCTAGGATGACAGCAGGAGACACATAAATCGGTAGCCTACCTAGGTCCCAGCAACATTACAGAGCACTGTTAATGCAGATTAAGAATTAGCAAACAACATGTTTGTGCCATTTGAGACAGATTGGGTATATGACTTCTAATGCACACTGACAGCTTACCCCACTTCAGCCTGGATGGGTGTCAGTATGGACTTGGGCAGATATAATATATGTATATATGTTGGTATATATAGACACATGTATATGTGTATATGTATATATACTTTTATTTTTTAAATGAAATGTAAAATAAATATTTTAATAAATTTAACATTTATATGTGTTATATAATATGCCTATATATTATATACCATATATAATATGCTCAATATGTTATATATGTTATACTTATCATATATAATATGTAGCTCACTTTCTAGAGTGTGTTAGGATTGACAAAGCATTTTCCTCAGAACTATCACCATTTGAATGAAGTTGCCCAAGTCTTATTCTCCACATTTTATAGTAGGGCAAAGCAGATCGTTGAGGGGTTAAAGGACTTACCTATACGTATATCCTAATAAATGCCAGAGGTGAAATTTGAACCCAGGTTTTCTGATTACAATTCCAGGACTTAATCCATTATTCAAGGCCTCCTTTTCATATCATGGAACAAATGTTGAGAGAATTCAGGGGGAAAAAACTGTTGTAATCGAGGAGTTAATGAGGTTAAGTTCCTGGCTCTAGGCAGAAATGAAGAATACAAACTGAAAGAGGGCTTTTCCCCTCCCCTCCCTTTATCTCTGAGGTTGCCATTTTGTTTTTCATCACAAACTTTTACTTAAAAGGATTTGCCCATCATTTGGGGAATAGCTGAACACATTATGGGATATAAATGTAATAGATGCTCTTGTGCCATAAGAAATGACAAAAGGGATGGCTTTAGAGGACTCTGGGAAGACGTGTGAATTGATCCAGAGTGACGTGAGCAGAGCCAGAAGACCAATTGATACTAAAAGGACAACACTGCCAAGAGAACTCTGGAAGCCTTAACAATGACCAACTAGGAATCCCAAGGATTGTTGGTGAATCCTGTTACTCACCTGCTGACAGAGGGGTAATGGACTCAGAGTGCAGAATGAGGGGAATAATCCATTAGAAGCCATCCAATCCTTTTAGCAATCTAGCCATCAGAACTTCTCTTTAGATAAGAATGAAAGCTTAGAGAATTTGTGGCTTGTCCAAAGAGACTTTTGATCAGTTGTGTCCAATGTGCATAACTGAGAGCTAGATATGTACATTTTCTTTAAGACTCGAGTCTCCTCTGTTGGCATTTCTTCTCTGTTACGTGAGACAGTATTACTTTTTAGAGGCACGATAGCTGGCTTGGCAGTAGCAGTGGTGGAGAGTGGCGTATTTCTCCCTTTTGACTCCCCCCGGTCCCTAAATGTCTCTCAATGACAATATTAACAACTCAGTTCTTTTTCTCCTTTAACTTGTACTGTGAGAAGGAATAGCTTTACTACTACATTTGTATTTTTGTTGTTTTCAATGAACAAGAATGTATTTTCTTTTCCTCCTACTTCCCTCTCTTTATTGGATAAGAAAAACAAAACACTTGTAACACATATGCACATTCAAGCAAAACAAATTTTCACTTTGGCTATGTCCAAAAATCTATGTCTCGTTCTGTGCCTTGAATTTGTTACTTCTCTCCACTAGGAGGTGGGTAGCATGCTTCCTCGTGTGTCTTTTGGAGTCATGGTTGGTCATCATTTTGATTGGTTATTAAGTCTTTCAAAGTTGTCTTTACAATGTTGCTGTTGTTACTGCACATGTTGTTCTCCTGGTTCTGCTCCCTTTATTCTGTATTAGTTGCCACAAATCTTCCCAGGTTTCTCTGAAACTCTGTCTGTTGTCATCTCTTGGCAGTCAGGGGGCAAAATGGATAGAATGCCTGGCCTAGAGTCAGAAAGACTCATCTTCCTGAGTAAAAATCTGGCCTCAAATATTAGCCATGTGACCTTGGGCAAGTCACTTAACTCTGTTTCCTCATCTGTGAAATGAGCTGGAGAAGGAAATGGTAAACCATTCTAGTATCTTTACCAAGAAACTCCCAAATGGGATCACAAAGAGTTAGACACAACTGAATCAACCTAACAACAACATGGCATAATAGTATTGTTTAGCCATTCTTCAATTGATGGACACCTTCCCCTTAGTTTTCAGTTTTTTTCTCCTCCCAGCCCCTAAAAAAGAACTGTTACAGATATGGATCACTTTTCTCTTTCTTCTATTTCTTTGGGAAATAGGCCCAGCATTGGTATTACTGGATCAAAGTTTAGTAACCTTGGGGACATAGTTCCAAATTGATTTCTAGAATGAAGAATGAAGGGGAAAAGCCATCTCCCTGACCACTAAGTATTAATAATCAAATTTATTTCTATCCTGAGTAGGCTAAAAGGTTAAATGATCTGATCCCTGAAATTTTTTCTGTAATATTTAAATTACTCATGATAGTCTGGTACTGGAAAGAGAATGAGCTCTGCAGTCAGAGGACCTGGATTCAAATCCCATGTTTAATGCTTATGTACCTTGGTCATGTCATTTGACCTCTCTAGGCCCCAGTTCCTTATATAACTATTGGGTTAAACAAGATGGCCCCTGAAGACCCTCTCAGCTCTAGTCTAGATCCCAGATCTAAGTAGCTCTTCAAAAGAAAAAAGTCACAAGTGAAAATATATTACTAATACATCACCAAAGACTTTAGCTTGGCCATGCAAGCATTCACTTACCAAAGCCAGAATAAATGCACAATGAGCTCTGCTACGTATGAAATATAAACCCTTCCTTGAGAAGGATTCCAGAGGAGTGATGGAAAGACTACAGTTTTCTCATTAAAATCCATGAGATTCCCTAGAGTACATCATCGTATTGTGGCTTGAGGCAGAGGCCATTGCAAATATGGTAGGAGACAGATGACTGTGGGCAGAGAATCTCTTTTGGAGTAATGGGATTTCTGAAGGAAGCACATCTAGATGCCACCGCACTGTTGGTATCTGGGAACTCACTTCCTTTCAGAAGGTACTTTAGCAGTGAGCTGGTCTTGTCCATTAATTTTAGTTTCTGCCTCTAATGCTTGGGAAAGTCACCACGTCCTTGAGTCTCTGTGGAATGAACTGGTTGAAATAGATTCTCTCTGATGTCCATTCAAGCTTCAGATCTATGATATCATAATCTGAGAGACAGCACTTGTCTCTCACAAGGTTTGAGTGTTATTCCTGAAACAAGCCCCCTTAACGGGTTTAAAGGAGCATGGTACATCATCATAGCTCACATGTTTATATGTTTAAGGTTCACATTTTAAGATAAAAGTTTTTGTTGTCTCTTTTAACAATCCTGGAGGAAGGTGCTATTGTCACCCCCATTTTACAGATGAGAAAACTGAGGCTGAAGGGGGTTAATTGACTTGCCCAAGTCACACAGTTAGTGACTAAAGTGGAATTCAAACACAGGTCTTAATAGCCCTAAATCCAGTACTCTATGCATTATGAAAAACTGCCTCTAATAATGAGTCATGTTTAGTGAGGCATATCAGGCATTTTAACAGCAATATGCATATAGTGTTTAAAGGGTGGCAAAGGGCTTTCCATACTTAGGTGGTCAGTCAATGTGCTTTTATCAAGCGTTTAATGGAGTATGGTGTGTAAGAAACTGCACATGGGCCAATGTTTCCAGATAGTAGAGTATACAGAGAAGAATAAACTTTAATAAGACTAGGAGGATAGGAAAGGAGCAAGTTGTGAAGGGCTTTAAAAGACAAAACAGAATAGTGTACATTTGATCCTGGAGATAATGGGGAGCCACTAGAGTTATAGAGTAGGGGAGTGACATGGTCAGGCCTGAGCTTTAGGAAAAATCATTTTGGAAGCTGAGTGGAGGTTAGATCAGAACGAGGAGAGACTTGAGTCAGGAAAATCAATGAGGAGTCTATTGTAAAAAAAAATCCAGGTGTGAAGTAACAAGCACCTGCCCCAGGTTGATAGCTGGGTGAGTAAAGAGAAATTGTGTTATAATATTTGACAGCAGAATGACCATGGAGAGGGTAACCCTGAGGTTGTGTGTCCGGGTGACTGGGAGAATGAAGGTATCCTTGACACTAATAGGGAAATAAGGAAGAGGGGAGAGTTGGGGAGGGGGAGGAAGATAATAAATTTTGTTATGAATGAGTTTGAGATGTTTGCCCGATACCAATGCAAGATATCCACAAGGCTGTTTGTCATGTGGGACTGGGCTCAGGAGAGAGATTAGGGCTGGATGTCGAGATTTAGGAGTCATCTTCATGGAGAGGATGATAGAACTCATAGGAGGTGATGACTTCATGAGCCAAATAGCAGAGAAGAGAAAGGGAAGGAAGCAAAGGTGGAGCCCTGGGGGCCAGCCGTGGGTAGTGCATGTGACCCAGATGATGGAGGAATGGTGAGTCATATAGGAGGAGATCCAGAAAGAAATCTAGGGAGCAGAGAGAATCCAGGAGCTGAGCAGTGAAGAAGGACATTCGTTCACTTGATCCCAACAACAGACTTGGAAGGGAAGTGTTTCAGGTTTTACAGATAAGGAAACTGAGTCTGAGAAAGGCTAAGTGACTTGTCCTTGGTCATACAGCAATTCAGTGTCTGAAGGAGAATTCAGATCCATATTGTCCAGCTTCCACATCCATTGCTCAGTCTGCTAGACAATGCTGCTCCATGTGTCCTAGTACAGAGATATGGAACAGGCATGCACGTGCTATGCTATTGGACAGTATATTGTATGAGTTTTATGAATCCAAATTTTAAGAAGGACTTCCACTCTGCAGCTACACAATTTTAGGTTTGGTAAAGTTAAATAAAGTTAGCTGGTCTTTCTACATTGAGATTTGATAGGATAAAGCCCATGAGTGGAATATGATTCTTTTTTTAATGTTGTTTTAATTATAGAATAATTTTATATTATATATACATATATATGCCTATTTGTGTCTAAAGGCAGCCATCTCTAGGGTGAAGAGGGAGGGAAGAAGAGGAGGAAAAAGAGAAATTTACATGAAAACTTCATTACATATTTAAAAGGAATAGCAAGTTGTACACAATAGATTTACAATTTCATATATAATCATCTTTTTATTATACTATGTTATAGAAATGATTTATTCCATAAATTAAAAATTAAATATATTTTTAAAAAATTCTGAATTTAAACAACCCCCCCCCCAAAACCCTTCCATATACAAAGTAGAACACAAAAAGAAGATGACATATTGAGGCACAGATCTCTATTCAACCTTGATTTTTTAAAAGTATGTAATAAATTCAACCCACTGGTTTTAAAATGATCTTGCTTGTTGGCACTTTCTTCTGAACTTCCTTCTGTATTTTTCTGTGCACTTCAAAAATGTTTCCATGGCACTCCTCATTTCCTCCCTACCTTCCTTCCTTCCTTCCTTCCTTCCTTCCTTCCTTCCTTCCTTCCTTCCTTCCTTCCTTCTTGCTTCTCTCTCTCTCGCTTTCTCTCTCTCTCTCTCTCTCTCTCTCTCTTTCTCTCCCCCCCTCTCCTTCTTGTATCATCATTACTATCTTCCTCCTTCCATTAATTAAAAAACAGAAAAAGAAAAAGTCCTTGTACTAAAAAAAGCAGTCAAGTACACTAAATCTATATAACAGTCATATCCACAAATGGACGTCTCTTTCCCTGCCTTCAATCCATTACCTCTCTATCAGGAAGTGGGTAGCATGTTTCATCACAGGGCCTCTAGAGACAGGATTGGTCGTTTCTTTGATCCAAGATCTTAGTTTTTCTTTACAGTGTTGTCACTATAGAAGTTATTTCCCTGATTCTGTTCAGTTCACTCTTCTCCTGTTTCATCCCTTGCATCACTTCCTATGGCACCACAGTATTTCATTACATTCATGTACCACCATTTTTCCCCCAGCCATTTCCCATTTAATGAGAAACCTCTTAGAGTTCAGTTTTTTCTTTTCACTAGTTTTCCCCTTTTAATAACCCTTTCAGAATTAGGAGGTTTGTTTTGCTTTCCATTCATTCTTTCCTCTCTCCCACTACCTTTCCCCATTCCCTTCTTTCCCTGTTCCTACCTGTTGGGTTTGTTTCTCTGTTGAGTTGGATACAACACCCTTTGCTTCTAAGTGTATATGTGTGGCTGACTCTCCTTTGTCCAATTCAGATGAATGAAGTCCACCTGATGTTCGCTCTCCCCAAACTTCCCTCCATATCTATATACTCTTCTCACTCCCCAATTATGAAAAATGAGAAATGCTACTCCCTTCTTCCTCCTTTCTATGCTTTCCCTTCTTGTTCCCCTCTTTACACCTTAGGAACAGACCCCAATTCACCCTTCGGTTCTCTGTTTCTCTTAATGAACCACGTTTCTTCTGACCCTGTTAGAATATAAGCCCCTTCTACTTGCTCAAATCAATTTATTTCTGCAAGTTTTTTTAACTTGTGTTTGCATTTTAAATTTCCTACTCAATTCTGATCTTTTCAACAGGAATACTTAAAAGTCCCTCATTCCATCAAATGCCACTTTCCCCCACCCTCTATAGGATTACTCTCACCTTTGTAGGGTAATTTATTCTTGGTTGTAAGTTTTTCTTTTTCTTATTGGAATATTGTGTTCATTTTTATTAGAAATTGCAAGGTTTTCTGCATTCCTAACTAGAGTTCCTTGGTACTTGACCCCTCCCTTTCTGGCTGCTGGCACTATTTTTTCTGTGACATAGAAATTCTGGAGTTTGGCTATGATATTCCTGGGACTTTTTCTTTAGGGGGTTTCTTTCAGTAGGATTCTTTCTATTTTTAATTTGCCCTCTGGCCCTGATAGATCTGAGCAGTTCTCTTTTATGATTTTTTGAAATATAGTAGCCAGGCTTTTTATCTTTAAATCCCAGTTTTCAGAAAGTCCAGTGATTCTTAAGTGATCTCTTCTTGACCTGTTTTCCAGGTCAGTTGTTTCTGATGGCAGATACTTTCATCTTTTTTAAATCATATTTTGTTTATTTTTTCTAATATTTCTTGCTGATTTCCACTTCAATTTTCAGGGAGGCCATTTCTTGAATAAAGTTTCCTACTTTCTCTTCTAAGCTATTTATTCTCCTTCCAATTATTTCCTCTTCAGCTTTTATGTGAATTTTTAAAAATCTCTTACTTTATTTCTTCTAGGCATTCATCTACCTCTGGTGGAAAATCCATATTTTTTTTTGCCTTTGAGGCTTTGCTTATTGTTACCCTAGATTTGCTTTGTCCTCGTAGGTGGATTTTAGAGTATGTCTGGATCTATTATGCTTTTTTATAGTGGTCTGTAGGTTTTTTATATTTACTCATCATTCTAGCTGTAGCTCCTGAATTTGGGTTTTGTACCAGGGCAATGCTTCACCCTCTATTGGATGGGGTTCTGCTTGGTCTACACCTGGTTCACTTGGCTTCCTGTGCTGACCTCTACTCCCTGAAGTTAAGTCAACCCCTCCTCTTTTTCTGTCCCCCCCCCACTCCCACCCACCCCTTGGATCTTTCAGGTTCCAAGTAATGGATCTTTGGGACCCTCTATGGTGTCTCAAAATAGAGTGCTTGGACCTTTGGAGACTTAGAGAATCCTAGCCTGAACATTGTCGTACTGAGACAGGCTGTTCCTGGCCACTTCCAAGGACCTTGTTATTAGTTTCTGATCACCCAAGGACTTTTTTTTTGGGGGGGGGGGAGGGATTTCTGCTCTTATTGCTTTGGAATACAGAGCATTGAATGCTACATACATCTCTGGCCAGCCTCTGATCAGTCTGGGAGGCTGCCATTTCATTTACTTGCATCAGTTTTTCTTGTAGCCTCCATTCCTATTGCTCATGCATATGGCTAACTTTTTGTGCCATTCTGAGGTGGAAACGGGCACTGTAGGTTCTCATGGCATTTATTGATCATCATTAGGTCTGGTGTGATGTCTGGGTTTTTGCTGAACTAGTTTGTGGGAGCTGGGGTGCCTACTTCCATTCGGGCGGCCCTAGAATATGATTTTTGAAAGGTATACCTTATTCAAAAGAAATAGGATAGGTAAGAGTTGTGTGTAGAGGGAAGGGAGGCTGAGTAGCTTTTTATATTAAGAGAAGATACTGAAAATATGAGAAAGTCCAGCAACTAAAAGAGGGAGCATTGTGGACAGCATTAGAATAAAGATCAAGAGAGGCAGAGACGGGAGTGATACTATCATTAGAGTATATTACAGACCACCATGGCAGAAAGAAGAAATAGGGGAGGAGTTTGAAAAAACAGAAAGCACTGAGAAGTATAATATCATAGTGATGGAGGATTTCAACTACCTGGATATCTGCTGGAATTCTTGTTCTGCCAAGGACAGAGAAGTTAATAATTTTTGGATTTGCCTCAAAGATAATTTCATTCTTCAAAAGTTGGATGAACCAACAAGGACAAAATCTACTTGGATCTGATTCTCAGTAACAAGGAGCTACTTGAATATGATGGGAACCTTGTGGAGAAGTGACTGCTATATCTTGAGGGAGAGGAAAACCAGGCATAGTTTGGCATGTGTCCTAGGTTTTGGGAAAGTAGATTTTAAAAGGTTCTGTAAAATATAATAGACTAAAATTTTACATGAAGTCAGTTCTGTTAGAATATAAAGCTCTCAAGAATGAAGGGGTAAAGATGCAATGAGAAACAAACCCAGGAAAAGGAATAATAGAAGTTGTCAAAAAAGACTGATTTGGATGCATTGAAAACTCAACAAATTACTGAAATTCTTTTATATTTTTCCAAATTATATTTTAAAAAGACACTCACAGAAGAAAGAAGCAAGGGTCAGTTAATGGAGGACAAACAGGATAGAATGTCATGGATCAAAATATTCACAAGAATGATAAAAATGAGACTTTCAAGGAAAACTATGGTTAGTGCACATGTATTTGTGTGCGTGTGTGTACATACATGCACGTATGATATGTGTGTATTAGCTCTATTTTGGAGCAAAGGAGGATCATAGAAGGGATAGGATTGATGGTTGGGATGGATTGGACAATACTAACTCATGATGGAAAGAAGGTAGACATCAGAACTCTTCTTGTAGGACAAAACAACAATGACCAATAAGGAGTTGATGCCCAAGTAGGGAAGTAGTAAACATAAGAGCCTCTAGATGCCTTTAATGAACACAGCATACCTGGCTCAGGGGAACAGCATCACAACCATCAGATATGATTGTTGAATCTCTTTCAGGGATCTCTCAAGATTGTAGACAATGGGAGATTATATTACACTCTTAACAAATGGCAAATATCCCGATATTCACAGAAGGAAAAAGAACAGAGTATGTAATTTATAGGACTGTGAGATTGATTTTGATTTCTGACGAATTCTAGAGCATACTATCAAGGGGATGGTTAGTGAACATCTAAAAAGATAAGTGGTGATCCCAAAGAGCCAGCATGACTTCATCAAAAATAGATTATACATGTTTATTTCTCTCCCTCCTCCTTTTTTTTTAAAGCAGGGCTGCTAGACTGATAAAACAATGTTATAGGTATAATTTACATGGATTTTAACAAAGCATTTGATAAAGTCCTTTGTGCTATTCTTCTAGAAATTATAGTGTAATTTGGACTAGATAATCATACAGTTAGGTGGATTTGAAACTGGTTGAATGGCCTGATCCAAAATGTCATCATTAATCATTCAATGTCAATTCAGACATCTTCAGAGGACTGTCCCAGGGATCTGTGCTTGGCTTTATATTGTTTTATATTTTTATCAATGATTTAGATAAAGGCATAAGTTCTATGCTGAACAAATTTGTGGAAGACACAAAGCCAGGAGGGTTAGATAATAAAGACAATCTGGACTTAAAAAAAATCTCAATAGGCTAGATCAGGGGTGGGCAACCTGTGGCCTTGAGGCCACATGTGGCCCTTTAGGTCCTCAAGGGCAGCTCTTTGATTGAACCCAAACTTCACAGAACAAATCCCCTTAATAAAAAGATCTGTTCTGTAGAACTTGGGCTAAGTCAAAAGGCTGAATCCAGGGACCTAGAAGGCCACATGCGACCTCAAGGCCACCCCTGGGCTAGATCATTAGGCTAAAAAGAACAAGATGATAAAGGGATAAGAATAAGGGAGAAATGTAAAGTCTTACACTGGGGTTCAAAACATCAAGTTCACAAGGGTATCATAGGTAAGATGTGCCTAGAAAATAGCTCATCTGAGAAAGCTCTAGAGATTTTAGTGTATTTTTTTAAAGTTCAATGTGTGTCAAAAGTGTCATATGGCAACCAAAAAGATGTGATCTTAGGCTACATTAACTGCTTAATAAATATTTATTTATCAAAAGAAACATAATATTCAAAACTGGGGAAGTGGTAGTCCCCCTGTGGACCCCCTCTGATATATTGTGTTCCTTGCTGGGCACACAGTAGAAAGGACTTTTTTAAGCTAGAGTGTGTCCTAAGGGAGATCAAGCTGAAGAAGAGCCTTGAATTCATGCCATATAAAGATTAGCTAAAGGGACTAGGGATAAACCTGAGGAAGAGAAGACTGGGAGAAATGGATGGGAAGGAGATAAGTTGTCTTAAAGAATTTAAAGAAGAAATAGACTTGTTCTGCTCAGTCCTAGAAGATAGAAATAGTAGCAACTGGTGGAAATTGCAAAGGGGGAAATTTTAGCTTGAGGTAAGGAAAAATTTGCAGACAATTAGAGCTATCCAAAATTGTTTTGGGTTGCTGTGGGACTTATCAAGTTCCCCTCTTAGTGAAGATCTATTAGCAAAAGCCAGTTGACCATGGGGAACGCTGTAGGGAGGGTTCTGGTTTGGTCTGAGTTGAACTAGATGCCTCTGAGGTTTCTTTAACTCCTGAGATGACTTGAAAACAGCCTTGTAACAATGGAAACAGTGGGGAAAAACAGCGAATTTGGAGTGAGAGCACTGGAGTTCAGACCTCAGCTCTGACACTTAATATCTGTATAACCTAGGACAAGTTACTTAAACCTTCCCAGTCTAAGTTCTGTCATCTGTAAAATGAAAGGGCTGGAGCATATGAACTTGGAGGTCCATTCTAGTTCTAAATCTGATCCTTAGAGTGAGTGGTAGCTCTGGATGGTTGAACAGTAAACAATGCTGTCTTCTCTTTTTCCCGACACCCACTGGATTGGGAAAAGAATGGATTGGCGATATTGTTTCTGTTGGCAGGTATATTCTGATATGATGGAACAATACAAAAAAAAATAAAATTAAGGGATGAGAAGGAGGAATGTGCTGGGAGGAAGGGGAAGGGAAAGGTAGAACCGGATAAACTCTTAAATAAAAGAGGAACAAAGAATGCTTTTTAATGTTAAAAGGCACCTTAAACCCATGGTAATACAGTTCAGAGGTAAAGGGGTATAGCAGAAAGAGCACTGAGTTGGAGTCCTGCCCTATTAACTCATTAAGTATATAACCTTAGGGAAGGGAAAATGGAAGGGGAACAAACATTTCTATAGTGTCTACCATGTGCCAGGCACTATGCTTCTGACTACCATCTCCCCAAATCTACACTCCCTTCTATTAGCCTCACCTCTCTTCTCTTATCCCTTTCCCCTACTACTTTCCTGTAAGGTAAGATAGATTTCTATACCCAACTGAATGTGTATGTTATTCCCTCTTGGAGCCAATTCCAATGAGAGTAAGGTCCAAGCACTCCCAACCTACCTTCCCCATCTTCCCCTCCACTATAAAAGCTCTTTTGTGACTCTTTTATGTGAGATAGTTTGCCTCAGGGTTGGGGAACCTGTGACCTTGAGGCCACATGTGGCCCTCTAGGTCCTCAGGTGTTGCCTACTGAGTCCAAATTTTATAGAACAAATCCTTTTATTAAGGGGATTTGTTCCGTGAAGTTAGGATTCAGTCAAAGGGCTGCTTAAGGACCTAGAGGGCCACATGTGGCCTTGAGGCTGCAGGTTCCCCATCCCTGGTTTACCCCATTCTACTTCTCCCTTTCCCTTTTTCCCAATGAATTCCTCTTTCTCATCTCTTAATTTTACTTTTTTGGATATCATTGCATCATATTCAACTCATACCCATACCCTTTGTCTATGTGTACTTTTTCTAACTACCTTAATAATGAGAAAGTTCTTAGGAATTACAAATATCATCTTCCCATGTAGAAATGTAAATAGTTTAACCTTATTAAATCCCTTATGATTTCTCTTTCCTGTTTATCTTTTTGTGCTTCTCTTGAGTCTTGTATTTGAAAATCAAATTTTCTATTCAGCTCTGGTCTTTTCATCAGGAAAGCTGTAAAGTCTTCTGTTTTATTGAATATCCATTTTTTTCCTCCTAAAGGATTATACTCAGTTTTGTGTAATCCTAGCTCTTTTGCCCTGTGGAGTATCATATTCCAAGCCCTCTGAACCTTTAATACAGAAGCTGCTAAATCTTATGCTATCCTGATTGTGGCTCCACAGTTTTGAATTATTTCTTCCTAGCTGCTTGTAATATTTTCTCTTGACCTGGGAGCTCTGGAATTTGGCTATAATATTCCTGGGAGTTTTCATTTTGGGTTCTCTTTTGCAGGGCGATCAGTAAATTTTTTTTCAATTTCTGCTTTACCCTCTGGTTATAGAATAGGACAATTTTCCTTGATTATTTCTTGAAAGATGATATTAGGATTCTTTTTTTGATCATGGCTTTCAGGTAGTTAATAATTCTTAAATCTTCTCTCCTGGATCTATTTTCCAGATCAATTGTGAGATATGTCACATTTTCTTCTTCTTTTCAATTTTTGAGTTTGTCTTATTACTTCTTGATGTCTTATGTCTTAAGTCATTAGCTTCCACTGGCCCAATTCTAATTTTTGAAGAATTGTTTTCTTCATTGAGCTTTTGTACCTCGTTTTTCCATTTGGCCAATTCTGCTTTTTAAGGCATTCTTTTCATCATTGGATTCTTTTTTGCCTCTTTTACCATTTGGCCTATTTTGTATTTTTAAGGTGCTATTTTCTTCAGCAGTTTTTTGTGCTTCCTTTACCAAGCTGTTGACTCTTTTTTCATGATTTTCTTGCATCACTGTCATTTCTTTTCCCAATTTTTCCTCTGCCTCTCTTATTTGATTTTTAATATCATTTTTGAGCTCTTCTAGGGTCTGAGACCAATTCACTTTTTTCTTTGAGGTTTTGGATGGAGCAGTTTTGACTTCATTGTCTTCTTCTGAGTTTGTGTTTTGATCTTCCCTGTCACCATAGTAACTTTCTATTGTCAGGATCTTTTTTTTGTTGTTGTTTATTTTTCCCACCTATATCTTGACTTTTAGCTTTATATTAAAGTTGGACTGTGCTCCCAGGATAAAGGGGGCACTGTCCCAAGCTTCAGGTTTTTTGGTGCAGCTGTTTTCAGAGCTAGTTCTGAGGACCTGTAAGTTTTTGCTTCTTCCAAGGTGGTACGATCTAGGGACATGTGTGTTTACTACTCTCCCATACTGTGCACTGGTCTGTGAGTAACCACAAGAACTCTTTTCCTTCTTGGAACTATGACCAGTGTCCCACTCTTCTGCAGCCACAAGCTGTGGTGTGCTAGTGCTCTTCCTCACCCTGGGACTGAAACCCAGGACTGCAACAAGATCCAAGTATGGAAATGCAACAGAATCCTGACCCTAGTGCCTACAGAGGGACCCCTATAATATCCTTCTGACCAGTTGTCTGACCCCCTAACTGTCTGTAGTCTGAGAAGTCTGGAAATAGCCACTTCCATGCTAATTCAGTCACCCCAAAGACCTGCTGCTGGTTTACTGTGGTGCCGCCTATACTGGCACAGCCTGCACTGGATTGTGTTCCAATCTCATACCAGTGTGATAGAACTTTCCTGCCAACCTTCTAAGCTGTCTTGGGCTGGAAAATTATTTCACCCCATCCTTTTGTGGGTTCTGCTCCTCCAGAATTTGTTTTGAGGAGTCAAAGTTATTCGGAGGGAAATTTGGGAGAGCTCAGATGAGTCCCTGTCTTTTCTCTGCCATCTTGGTTCTGGGTCCCATTCCCCCTCTCCCCAAGCACTGTGCTAAGCACTTACTATTATTTTCTTACTTAGTCTTCACAACAGTCCTAGGAGATAGGTGCTATTATTCTCATTTTACATTCAAGGAAACTGAGCCAGGCAGAGGTTAAGTGACTTGATTAGGGTCACACAGCTGGTAAGTGTCCAAGGTAAGCCATTCAATTTCCTCATCTCTAAAATGAAGGGTTTGTATTCAATGATCTCTAAGGTCTCTTCTATCCACAGATTACATTATTAAATAAGCTCAGTGTCAATCAACTGTGATAGGGCAGTAAAAACCAAACCAAACCAAACTGGTCTACTACAACCTTACACTACATTAAGAGATGCATCACTTCCAACCATTCTGGAAAGCAATTTGGAACTATATCCAAAAGGCAATGAAACTGTGCATACCCTTTGATCCAGCAATACTGTTACTCAGTCTGTAACCCAAAGACAAAAGAAAGGAAGGAAGGAAGGAAGAAAGAGAGGAAGGAAGAGAGGAAGGAAGGAGGGAAGGAAGGAAGGAAGGGAGACAGGAAGGAAGGGAGAGAGGAAGGAAGGAAGGGAGACAGGAAGGAAGGAAGAGAGGCAGGAAGGAAGGGAGAGAGGAAGGAAGGAATGTAGGAAGAGAGAAGGAAGAGAAAAGGACCCATTTGTACAAAAATATTGACAGCAGCTCTTTTTCTGGTGGCAAAGAATTGGAAATTGAGGGGATGCCCATCAATTGGGGAGTAGCTGAACAAGTTGTGGAATATGATTGTGATGGAGTACTACTGTGCTACAGGAAATGATGAGCAGGATGATTTCAGAAAAAAACTGAAAACACATATGAACTGATATGGAGTGAGGTGAACAGGATCAGGAGAACATTGTACATGGTAACAGCAATATTGTACAATGATCAACTATGAATGACTTGGCTACTCTCAGCAATATAATGATCCAAGACAATTCCAATGGACTCATGATGAAAAATGCTATTCACCTCCAGAGAGAGAACTGATGGAGTCTGAATGAAGGCCAAAGCATACTATTTTCCACTTCTTTCCTTTTTTTGTTCAAGCTTTCTTCCACAAAATGACTAATATGGAAATATATTTCCTATTATTGAATATGTATAATCTATATCAGATTGCTCACCATTTTAAGGAGGAAGAAAGAGAGCGAAGGAAGGAATTTGGAACTCAAACTTTGAAAAAAATGTTAAAAATTATTTTTAAATGTAATTGGGAGAAAATAAAATATTATTTTTTTTTAAAAAGTAAGATGTATCATCTTCTGGAATAGGGAGATGACAGACCTGTTTTACTCATTCCTGGTCAGAAAAAATTATGTTCAGTCCTTGGCATCACAGTTTAGGAAAGACATTGATAACAGGAAGAGCACCCAGAGGACAGCACCCAGGAGGTAAAGGTCTGGAGTTTATATTCTATGAAGATCAGTTCAAGAAACTTGGGAAGCTTAGCCAGTGTTAAGATGGTGAAAGATGACAACTTTGTTTGGCTAATTCAAGGGTTCTCTTGTGGAAGAAGGATTAGACCACTTTATATGGTCTCAGAGAAGAGAACTAGAAGTCATAGGCAGAAGCAGAAAAAGGGACTAATTTCATTGTGATGTCAGAAACTTTCTTTGTCCCAGGTGGAATGACTTGCCTTGGGAAGGATGGATCACAACTTGTTAGGTATAAGGGAGAGGGATTCTTTCCCAGGCACAGATTACACTGGGTTCTTACCCATTTTTGTATCATAGATCCCTTATAGCAATATGGTGATGCCTATGACTCCCTTTCCAGAATAATATTTTTAAAAGAAATACAACATAAGGGATTACAAAGCAAACCAATTATATTGAAACAGTTATTTATCTGTATTTGACATACACACACACACACACACACACACAATTAGACTCCTAATCTGGGACCAAGCAGAGTAAGTTTATTTCCCCTTCCAATTCTTAAAAAACTGTTCATTCCTTTCCCATCTCTTGCCCCAAGTTGTCTCTTCTTCTGGCTAAATATCCCTGGTCTGGTCTTTACATGGCCAGTCTTCATATGGTATGAATTCTAGTCTTGTTTCTGAGCCGATCACTCACTGGACACACTCTAGCTTATCAATGTCCTTCCTTAAAATATGCCCAGAAATGAAGAAAATAGAAATGGTCTACAGTGAGAGTATCATCTCCCTAGTTTTGAATATTAGCTTTTTTTTAAATCAACAAGTATTTATTAAGCACTTAATGTAGCCTAAGATCATATCTTTTGGGTTGCCATATGGGACTGCTGACACACATTAAAATCCACCAAAATCTCAGCGGAGCTGTTCTCTAGGCACATCTTACCCAGCCTGCCCTTTCAAAGTTGATTCTTGAACCCAAATGTAAGATCCCTATGAAATATCATCTTATTCTTTTTGGCCTAATGATCTAGCCTGTTAAGATTTTTTTTTTAAGTCTCATTTGGCTGTTATCACTCCCAGCTTTGTGTCATCTGCAAATTTGATAAACACAGAATTTATGATTTTATCCAAGTCACTGATAAAAATGTAACACAATACAAAATATATAATTATGTGTGTGTACACATATACATATGCATGGATGTATTTAAAGTTCACAGAACTCAGGTTAAGAAAGCCACTGAGATCCCTTCCAATTCGAAAATTTTATCATTCCATTGTTCACAGTTTCTGTAGCCAAACTTTCTAAAGGAAACTGTGAAGACTCAAAAGGCCCATTTAATGGTTTTTTTCTTAGAACACCTGCAAGAAAAACCTTGCCGAATATTTCTTTTTTGGGGGGGGTGGGTTGAGGTGAGGCAACAAGGAACCAGAAATGTGATTTCATTGGTGTATAGGTTCCTGGCGAGGAATTCCTTCCACCAATATATGTCAGTGCCTTCTCTGCAACTTAAAGCCTTGGAAGTATGTCTGGTGGGCCATGGTGGGCACTGAAAGATTAAATAACTTGCTTAAAGTCACACAGTCTTGATGGGTCCAAGGGAGGACTTAATCCAGGCCTTCCTGACTATAAGGCCAGATATCATTGCTTCTTCCACTCAGGGTTTCTGAATGAGATAGGCAAGTTTGGAAGGGTCTTCCTCCTCCTCCTCCTCAGCCTTTTCAGTGCTCAGGAATCTTGCCTTTCCTCTGAAGGGCATTATCTCATGAATATTCTCCTCTGGCACCCTATAAAAATAGAGAAAGTGGCATAGGGATGAAGTTGGCAATCACTGGCCTTGAACAGAATGAGCAGTGGGAGATGTGGGTGACTCACCAATACTAGAACATTTGCTGAGTTTGTTTTCAGCTCAAATCAATGACTAAGCCGCCTCTCTTGATATGAAGTGTTACTGGGCTCAGCCACTTTAGAGCAAATTTAAAACCATCTCCTCAGGGATGCAGGAAGATACTGAAACAAAAAGCTATTGATTCACTCTGAAAATTCACTATCCAGATGCAGAATATAACATTCCAACAATAAGTACAGAATTCTAGCTCTGCTATACTCTTGAACAACTTCCTCTCTCTGGGCCTCAATTTTCCCTTCCATACGAGGGGGTTGGATCAGATGGCCTTCTAGGACTAGCACTACAAACCTATGATCACAATGTATAGACACATTTTATAGACATACTATACATAAACACACATATATGTTCACACACTGCATCAAAACCAAACAAACCTTTAAGTAAAGCATCATCTTGAAGTTCAAGTGTCAAATTACTTCTCTGTTGGCCAACATTTTGTTTCTGAGAAAGGGAGGAGGGGAAGAGAGAAAAAGTAGAAGGAAGCAGCTATTATGGTGACTCAGTAAAAAGACCATTTTGTCCCTTTGCTTCTGGGATTCAATGTTTTAAAGAAAATATGGATTTGAAATGAAGTAAAGCAAAGAAATTTTAAAGACCAACTGGTCGAGCATTTGTTTTATACCACCAAATCAACATGAGATCCTCATCCCTGCTTCCCCAATACAGGAATTCCTGAGGGTCTTATCAATCACAGGTCCATAGTATTGGAAAGAGCATGAAGGTATCTTGGAGGTGATCAGGTTTCATCATGTCACCTACAAGAATCTCTAAGCACTTTGGCCCAGCATCTACTGAATAATCTAATAACTGCTAAGAAAAAAATTATTCCTTGACTCCTGTTGAATGGGAAGGGAAAACAAAGGAAGGAGCATGAGCAGGAAGGTTTTCAGAACCTTCTCTCTAAGGGAGGCAGGGTGAGGTAGGGGAAAGGCTGGGAGTTAGCTGGAAGGTGTAGGTTCTAATCTTGGGCTATGACATGAGCCAGCTGTATGACCTAGGATACATTGCTTATCTTCTCTCAGGGTCTCTATTTACTCATCTGCAAAATGAGGGAGGGTTGGCCCTAAATCTCCCTTTTGACTCTAAAAATCTCCCTAATGTGATAGCCAAGAAGCACAGATTTGAGGTCATGAATATGTGTACCACTCATCTCACAGTGTAATGAGAAGGCATGGCATTTTAAACTTCCTGTCCCTCTCATCTCCTTGGGGCTTAGCCTTTCCCTAACCTCTCATCATCCCCACCCACCTTCCTCTCTGGAACAGCAGGGAAAGGGATCATGTATGTACAGACACATACACATACTGTCTTTGGATTCATTCTAGGACTTTCTCAATTTAGGGCTAAAGGGCCAACCATATTCTATGTTATACAAATCCTGCTTCAGACACTGTGTTACCTTGAGCAAGTAACTTATTTGTCTCCAGTAAAAATAAGAACCTACTTCCCAGAGTTGTTGTGAGATTGAGATGTTTGTAAATATTTGCAAAGCATTTAGGACAGTGCCTGGCGCACTGCAGGTACCATACAAATGCTATCATCATCATTACTATTCTAAGAGGTACCGAATAAGACACCAGTGACTCAGTTTTTTGGGGGGGAAAAATCAAACAAATAGTTCAAAGGGACCCATTTGGCTAGTGCTGACCACTGGGGAAAATTGCTGTTCCTGCAGAGTAAGAAGCAGTTGTAAGTGATACCAAGTTAAGGGAGAGAGGTTTAAAAAATGTCAGCATCTTAAACAATTCACATGTAGCACAATGAGCTGGTCTAACACCTTCACTTAATTCAGCAAGTAACATTTGGTGACTACATAGAATCGCAGGCTGTTAGGGACATTAGAAATTATGTAGCCAGCCCTTTCATTTTATTGGCATCTGAAGCCCAGAGACATTTAATGACTTACCCAAGGTCACACAGCTACTTTGTGGTGGACCCAAGTAGGTCTTCCTGACTTGCAATTTAGTACTCTGTCCACTAATAAAAAATAGTTTATGTTTATGAAGAGCTTTAAGGTTTACAAGGCTTCTTTCCTCACATTCACCTTTGAGAGAAAGTAGGGTAAGGGTGATTACTCCCATTTTACAGGTGAGCAAATTAAGCCTGTGAAATGACTTGCTAAGGGGTAGATAGGTATATCTGAGTTGGGATTTGAACAAAGATCTCTCTCGAATTCTAGTACATTGCTTACTCTTTTATACTATTTTGCAATGTGTCTCTGTGGACCATTGATTTGTATTATAATTTTAACTTTGGAATAGAGAATCTGCCATCTCAAGAACACTAATTTAAAGAATTTTAGATGAAAGGTCAAAACCATTCTGAGCTTTAACCATTATATTAATGTAGGACAGGATTTGCACAAAAAATAATCGAATTACTGTGAGATTTTTCCCCTTGGGATTTGTTCAAAGGAATATGTTGTGCTATACTTAAGTCCTTAGAACAAAGTATTCTCCTCTCCCAACATGATCATGCTAATCCTAAGTATGATAAAGGGTAGTAACAATTGACTGGCTTTGCTGTCTCATCTTCTAAAAATATGATAGGCCAAAAGATTTAGCCGCGTTTTAACTTCATGGTCATCAGCTCTTATCTTACTAGCAAGGAGCCAGTATTTCCACTAATAAATCCTGAAACTTTGTAATATCACTGCCCTGGTATGGAGTTAGTCTAAGACTACTTAGTATACACTTTTTGACAATCAACTTCAATTTTTGAGGCTAATATACTAATACACTTGGAACCACAAATATCTGGGTAAAGGAGCATCCTGTTCTCTATGGTATAGGGCTCCGAGGCTCTAGTTCTTGTCAATCATTACTCATTCAGTTGACAACTTCCCCTAACATCTGAATATTAGCTCATAAACAATCTATATTTGGTCTTTCACAACATAAAGTCTTTATAACAGAATCTCAAAATATTTTTCAAAAAAAATTTTTTTTCAAAAAACTCACAACTTACAAATAAATTGAGGATTATCTCCATTAAAAAATATGTATCACAAGGTACATAATGAGCCCTAAAGTATTAAAAATGATCTCACTGACAGAGACTATTAATATGCCTTTTATGATATTGGTCCAAAAAATTATATATGGCATGAGCATTATCTAACATTCCCTAAAAACTTTACAAATTATTTTGATTTTAGAATCTGTATTATCTCAAATACATTTGCAATAGACTCTCATGTCATATCTTCAAATCTTACAATTTGAAGTTAATGTTTTAAAAAATGTCTCATTGACCATGACTCTTTTTCTTTTGACATTATAAAGACAGTTTCATCTAGTATCAATCTAATTCAATCTATTAAGCAATCATTAAGTGCCTACTATGTGCAAGGCACAAGAAATGGCATTTCTTTTATAAAAGTGAATTTTCCAGATAAGTGAAATGTTCGTATTTATATGCTTTATTCAAATTGGAACCCCCTTTTCCATGGCCATCTATTTGAAGTGTCTTCCCTATCTTCGTAAAGAGGACTCTAAACAAAATGGATCCTTTCTATTAATTGGAAAATTAATTATTGTGTTCTTCTAAGGTGAAATTCTCATTTTAATTTAATCGGTCCTAGGCTACTGTGTTTTTTGAGTTCTTATAATTAATTTTTTTCTAGATTCAATTTTCTCCCTTTCTATCAGTTGTCATTTCAGGTTGTTTTCAATATGTCTGCCCAGAATAGCTTATTTTGATTCTAGTTTGCTGCTTTCAAACTGCAGTGGGCTGGGAATCCAGATAACCAAATTTGTTATGTCTGTATCAAAAGTCAAGGTAAATAGGTTCTGAGTGAGGGCCTGAGGGGTTCTCCTATAAGTAATTATAATAAAAACCATTTACATAGGGTTTTCAGGTTTGCAAAGCATTTTAAATGAGTTCTTTTTACTTTGTCCTTGATTCCTAATTTTGGGTTTAGATCTGGATAGTTTAAGTTGCTGGATATTGACTGAAATCACCCAATTTTAATCAATAATCAACAATTGTGGATTTCAGTACAAGATATCTGAATGAAAGCTTACTTAGTTAGCAGAATGGTCCCCAGAGACACAAGAGCCTTAAATACTGCTTTTCATCCTGCTTTAATTTAGTTTGTTAAATGAACTTTTAAATGAGTCAAAAAGTAAGCAAGGAACTACTGATTACTAGGAATTCTAGAAATTTCATTTTTGAAGGCCAATGGTGTAATGATTCTTTGAAAATGAAATATATCTATATTTATGTTTGTGTATTATACATGCTATAGGCCTTAGAGCTAAAAGAGATTATCGAATTAAATCTCTCTCTCTCTCTCTCTCTCTCTCTCTCTCTCTCTCTCTCTCTCTTTTTGCAAATGAGGAAAAATAAGGCATGGACAGGTACAGCGACTCACTGAGAAATAACTAGTAATACACACCAATGTAACATAAAAGATGATGAATTGGTGTCCTCTCTATATTGTTATTAGACAACAGAGGTGATAAACAGTTTCGTTTTACGGAATTTCAGCTGCGTGAAATGGACCTGGAAGGTACTGATTCCGATTTCAAACCAAAGAGAATGTGAACGAAAGAAGATTTTTTTTTGGTTTAAATTTCAGAGAAAAAAAAAGAGGAATGATTTGCAATGAAGCAGTACGACCTCAAGGAAGAAACAGCCATGCTAACATGAAAAAACACATTTTATTGCACTTAAGTTATAAGAAAATAAAATTTCTAAGTGAATCAAACCATAGACACAATCCCTTTAAAGGTTTTGTTTTCCTCCCTCATGTCAGGTTGTTACATAACTAAATTAACCAACTGGAATCTGATTGTTTCGAATCAGACTATAAATAAAACAAAAAACAGGAGGAGGAATAAAAAAACAAGATCTCCTAGGATACAGTGTTAAACCACTTTCACAGTTCAGCTTGAGTTGTGGCTCTTGGAGAATGAGGCAAAACCATTCCACTTATTCATTCATTTTGTTTGTTTGCATGTGACGCCTTTACTACAAAAACGGAATCGTTTCTGCTTTGTCAGTTACTCACAGCAATAAAACTGTAACAGCTGTTTTTTTCCCAAATACTGTAGAACACTAAGACTGACCAGCGACTTTATTTTCATTTTGTGTTTTATAGTTTTAAAAAATATTTTGTCAGTTTTATTATGTATGTTCATTCCATTCACCACAGCCCTCAAAAAGAAAAGTTTCCCAACAGAACAGGCTGGAATAGCTTTGTTCTAAGGAATGTGTTTTTCATTTTTGCCCAGAAAAAAAAGAAAATAAGCTTTGCACACACTCTCAATTCTTTACTTGCAGGCAAACTTCACTCTTTATTGTCTGAAACTCTCCCACTCTCAGCCTCTTAGAGGCACAGATGGCTCAAGTTTCAGTGGCAAAAAGTCTTTTTTTTTTCCGTAACCAAACTAGAGCAAATTTGGAATTCAGTCTGGGACTAAAACGTCACAGCAGAAAAAAAATAAAAAAAAATAATTTGCTTTTTTTCTCTTTCATTTAGCAGCATAAATAAGTTTGGCCACTGGGAATACAGTACAGGGGTGGGACAACAATCCCATGTTTGAAGACCTACTTCTAGCACCAGCATCGAGAATTCAATCCATCTCAGGACTCACAGAACCCAGGACAACTCGCCACCTCAGAGCAACATATGCGTTGAAGAGTGTAAATGGAAGCAACAGTAAATAGTTTAACAGAGGCTAATACTGTGATTGATTGACATTGGCAATGGTTGGCAAAAAAAAAAAAAGAAAAAAGAAAAAAGCTTTTTTATGATAACTGTACAAAAACAATTCACAGTAAAAACTTTTAGCTTTTCCACTCCAGAAATGACTTTTTTTGTTGCAGATGCTCTCTCTAATTTGAAAAGGCAACCAGCCCACATTTTGATGTTATTGCAGCTCCTTTCTAGACCTCGGTGGTAAAAGAACAGGTTAGCAGGATTTGGAACAAGGTTTCAGCATCGCACTGCCCAATGACCACTTGAGAGGAAAATAAAGAAATAATTGCACCTGGTTTGATTTAGAAAGTCATATTTTGCAAAGCTGCCCCCAGTCCAAAGTGAAGCCTTGTATGTGATGAGACAGCAGATGCCTCGCTTGTCAGGTATGGTTTGTCATCTCGTCGTCTTCCCCTTCGTCTGTAGGTCTCTACAATCTGTTGCCCCAAGCCAACATCCTGCACCACGGAGAACAAGGGATTTTTTTTTTTTTTTTGCAGGGGGGAAGGGCAGGGAGTACATCTTCTACATGTTTGGACAAATACATCTTTTCTGCTCTTCACTTCATGTCCACATCGAAGTCCAGCACCAGCAGCTTTGTTTCCTCAGTCCCATTGCGGCTTCCAACTGCACACACCAGCTTTGTGTTAGAGGCTCTGATCCGCCACACGACTCCCCCGCTCCCCCCACTCTCCAATGTGACTAGGTTTCGGATAAATTCACCCGTTTTCAAGTCCCACAGTTTTACAGTCCCATCATCTGAGCTGGTAATTACAAAGTTCTTGTTGAACTGTAAACAGGTCACAGCACTCTGATGTTTGTTGGGACCTAGGAAAACCAAAAGAATTTAGTTATTGGTTAGAAATTATGGGTATGGGTTACATATATAGTAATTTGTAGACTGCTACATTAGAACATACAGTAAATGAAATATTTAAGGCTTTACATATTTAGAAACCTTGTTCTAAGGTTTTTTTTTTTAAATTTCAAAAAAAGACTAGTATGGATATGGGAAAATCTGGTAGGCATTTGTGATTGAACTATTATAATCTACTATTTATTCAGGAACCTTGGTAAGGGATTTGAGATGTATTTCATTCCCAAAATGCCTCAATAAAAGTTTTTCTGAATTATGGTATTCCTAGTACAGCTTCACACATTGCTTTGAGGACCGTGACCCACTACCATGTGCCTCTGAGTTGCTTATTCAAAGGTACTGCACAACTGAATGAACATGACTAAGGATAAAACTCGAGAACAAGATGCTGTTATTGCTCTCACCCTAATGTCTAGCTGAAGAAATAACTTCTGGGCTCTATAAGTGCTTAGATGTATGATTAATCACAAATGACTTCAAACTCCCACAGTATTGAGAGAATGATATTATGGAAGCCTAACAAGAGAGCAGGCTTGCAAACATTGTAGGAAAGAATACTGTTTGAAGCTCAGGAAGAACAGAATAAATAAATATGAGAATAAAAAAAAAGAATCTTACTTTGAGATTAAAACTGATTTTGAGGGCATGAAATGACAGTAAAATATAAAATGAAACTCTTGAGTGAGTGATTTCCAAACAGAGATGCGTCATTCTCATACTACATACTACTTTCTATCCTAATTGGTTGGTAAAGGTTCAAGTGTTAATGATTTCCTTGAAGAAAAAAATATTAAACCTATTTTAAGGAATTATATAGGAAATTAAAAGGTAGTTTTCATGCCAATACAACTTTTTTCTCCTCACGAATCAAATGTTAAATTCAAGTTAAATAACGTAATCTCAATTCTTCCTTACACAAATCTTCTAAAGCAAATTGCCATAACTGGTACATTCTGAAAGCAACATAAGTTTTTCTTATGTACAATGTTGTTCTTAGAAAGAATCCACAGTCTGACTCTATGTGGGTTCTTCATATATATGAAGTAAGTCATTAACACCATTTTCCTCTTAAAAATCTATCTTCAAATAGTTTCCCCAAGGTGAATCTGGTCCTTCTAGGTCTAGTTCAAAGGAGAAATGCTCACAGATTCATGTAAAAGCAACCATGCTTCTGTTTTAAGAGATAGCTCAGCATTGTCTTAGGGAACTACTACTAAGTTTTGTTATTCAAAGCTCACCTTGCAACGTCTGTAAACACTGTCCTGTTTTTATATCCCAGATTTTAACTGTGGAATCTGCATTTCCAGAGACAAGAATATTGTCCTTGAGTTCCATGCCACTGGTTAATGACTGATGTCCTGTTAATGTGTGAATGCAGTTCCCTGTTTCCACATCCCAGACACGGATTGAAGTATCAAGAGATCCACTCACCACATGGATGCCATCAAACTAGAAGAAAGAGATTCTATTAGCCATGAACTTGAATAAGACATTTGTGGATCTTAACCACAGTGAAAAGCAACGTTGCAGGGGACACTAATTCAGTTCTCATGCAAAGTCACTCAGTCCAATGAAATAAAGCACAGCTGCGCTGAACAGGTTTTCAAAAACTTGTGATGCCAATGTGTTGTATTATATCACTTGGCTGCAGAAATATTTGAGAATTCTTAAACTCAAAAAAACCCCACTGTAAAACACTAATTCTAATACTTCACAAATGCCAAGTGGATGTGGAACATAATTCAACACCTCATTTTTAAGCCTTCTTTTTAGAAATACTCATTCATCCTCCTTGGCATCTACATATCTTGGGATGGCTTTGGCATCAATGAGAACGCCATTGATTATTACCTCCAGCAGGAAGTTGAACCTGCTGACACAGCTTGAGATAATGGCAATGCTTATCAACATCTAAATATAGAAAAGGGCTGGAGACACTTTTCACAGTTCTCAAATCTCATTTAGAAACTGCATGGAAAAGTATTACAGTATTTACAAGAACCTAAAACTAATTAGGAAATATGCTAACAAATAATGAATCATGTTAGCAATTAGAAATGGTGTCAGTTTGATGACAGACCTACTGCAAGATCCATATCACTCCTTGCTACTTTTATTTCCACCAAGTAAGTGACCATCAACCCAAACAAAATTAAGATGATGCCAACATTGTCATTTTCAGTTCTTGGCCCAATGATTCACTTAAATGAAGATTTTAGTGTTATTAATGCTCACAAAATATATATTAAAAAAACCCCTTTCTAACCTGACTTTCTCACAAAACATACTCTCCTCCTCATCCTCTTAAACAACTAGCTTTGAGATCAAAAGAGCAAACACAACCCCCACCACCAACAACAAATCACTTATCCAGTGTCAAAAATCATTTTAATGTGGCAATGGCCACAAAATCAATACTGTACATCAACTAAACATATCATTAAGTCGAGAATGAAACTGTCCATACAAGTAGTCTATTATGTGTAGGTGTGAATGGACATTAGCTAGTGAATGGAAATGTATATGAAAACTTTTAAAACTGAAAATGAGGCTATTTAGGGGGAACAGAATACATAGTAACATCTACTTTTTTCTAAAGAGTACAAAATTATAGCTATTTAATTTTGAAAACAGTGGTGAATTTATTCAAGGATATCAAAATCAAATGTTGAAAGTCCAGTTGAAAAGAGGGTTTCTGAACCTTCTTTGTGTCATGGATCCCTTGGGCAATCTGGTAAACCCTTAAGGACCCCTTGTCAGATTAACGTATGTCAAATGCATAAAATATGCAGGATTACAAAGAAAACCAATTAAAATATAGTTATCAAAATTGTTTTTTAAACTAGCCCACTATCACCCGGTTAAGAACCTTTGGTTAGAGGAAGTCTCCTCCTAGGAATTGGTCTAGGGAAGCCTCTTACAGCAGGCTGCAGATCTGTTATGAGTAAGGATGGAATCCCAATTACATGGTCCATCAAACTCAAGCTACCAAGGTCAAGGGGAACTTTTTGGCCAAATTAATCCTTCGCTAAGGAGGGAATTAAAACCAGGTTTACTCTGGTAACAGTATCTATTGTAGCCCAACTAAAGGACCCAAAGTGGCAGGTTCCAACTGTTAAAACACAGGTATTTCTGTTTTTGAAGGAAATTATATAATAAAGTAGAAAATGGTAAGCAATTAAATAATTCCAAAATCTCACGTTTTCTTCATGCTCATTACGTAAGTGGCATATTCACGAGTTACAGGAAAACTTTCTTTTTCCTATTTTTCTAGTACTCTAATGGACCAACAATTACCAGATAGCTAATTAGTGCAGTTTCTACAAACCTATGCTTAGTTAAGTAGAACATTCCTGGGATATGGCACACAGGATCTCTTACCTGCAATGAATAGACTCTGTTGGTATGCCCTTGCAATGTGTGTAGACAGGTCTCAGTCTCTGGATCCCACACCTTCACCATGAAATCATATGCTCCACTAACAACCCTCCTGCCGTCATACTGAACACATCGGACTGCAGCTACATGACCCATCAGGACATGTAAACATTGGCCTGTCTCAATGTCCCAAACTCTAAGCGTAGCATCTCGAGAACCACTGACAACCCTAGAGAACAAAAATAATAAAAGTACAACTTGAAATCAGATGCCTGATTGCAGGCTTTGAACCATGTGTATCACTAATCAGAGGTATAATGAGCCGGATGCAGAAGTTAAAATACACTTCAACCAATAATGAGGAGAAGAAACATATGGAGATGGCAAAGGAAACGTGTGCATTCAAAACCACATGACTATTAGGGAAGATTTATTTAGTGCCATACCTGCTGCAGTGATTCTTGAAGGGCAAAACAATGTAATAATTAAACATATACCTTGGATTTATATAGTAACTTGTTTCAAAAGAGCTCAAAACTCTCACATTTTCCCATCTGGTCTTATGATGTTTGTAAGAGCTAGGGATGGACAGATAATACCCACATTTGGGAAGCTGGCATACAGCGATTAAGGCATAGCCTAATCGGAAGTAGAATTCAGATCACTGGGCACCCAATCTAATATTCTTACCTACCAGATTGTAGTGCCCTTGCATTGCTTAAATAGCTTCCAATTCAATTCAAATTAGAAACGAAAATGAATTTTAATTGCATTCATTCACAACAACTGTATGAAAACATTGCATTAACATTCTATGGTCTTCATTATCTCTACACATCAACATTCCAATATAGAATAAGCTGAATGGTTCTTACTGAGAACAATGTTACTGTTAATATGACAGAAGAAGACTGGAATGGTTTTACAATAAGGTACACAAGACAGAACCTGCTTTGAAAATATAATAGATTCATATATTTCTTTTTTTTAATCCCTGAAAATACATTGGTCTCCATCAACTGTGGGAATGCTAAACAAATTAGGTAGTTAGGTGTTGCAGTGGATAGAACACTGGGCCTGGAGTCAGGAAGACCTAAGTTCAGCCTCAGTCACTAACAAGGTTACTCTGGACAAGTCACTTAACTGTCTGTCTTGGTTTCCTCAATTGTTAGATGGGGATGATAACAGCATCTATCTCCTGGGATTGTTGTGAGGGCCAAATGAGATAATATATCTATCTAAATGCTTATCACAAATGTAATATTGTCAGGTTGTATGTGCCAATGGACGTGAACCAACAGTGAAATAAGAACAGGGAACAAAAGATCAAGAATGGAAAAAATGTGAGAGGACAAAAAAAACTGAAATGGAACAAGAGATTGTGTGTGTGTATGTGTGGAAATGAAAGTGACATAGAAACTAAAGGTATCACTTTTTTTCTTTTAAGGAACATACATTCAACTCAGATGAATACCCTAATAATCAACACAATTAAATAGAGCAAGCATATCTTGATGATCCATGTTGTGTTAGCTCAAGCTAAGATAGTCATATAATAATTATTATGTTTATGTTACAATTACATTCACACAAACTTTTACAGGAAAGAATCTTTGAAGAACTAGTCCCTAAGCTAATGAGGAAAAAAAAAATTTTAAATTATTTTGGATTTCATCTAAAAATTAGGACACATTGTAAGGGGTTGAACTGGAATACAGTGGCACATGGGTAACAGGGTGAAAACTCATGTTTATATAAGGTCAAATTACCAGTCCAGGCCATTTTAAAGACTGTTTCCTTCACTGTATATTTCTACATGTGACTCTAACTAGATATTCTCGCATCCATGGTCCTCTGTTATAAATATTTTTGATAAGTCTAAGTATGCCCCTTTTGAAACTTGTTTCTAATTTTTTCTTTTGAAAAATTACTATTCCTGCACTAACTCACCACTTTGTATATTATGCTACTTTTCTCTGAAAAGGTATTTATAGGGATTTGTTTATTTGTTTATTCTCTCTCACAATTTTCCTTTGTGAGAGGTAAAGGGAAGCATTGCTGCCTAACTGCACAGATAGCAACCCAGAGCATGGGACAGCTAAGTAACTTGGAATCAGGGAGTTTTAGGGATGACTTAATCCTAATTCTCATTTTATAGATAAAAACCTAAGGCCTAGAGAAGGGAAGAGTTTACACCACCTTAGTGATAAAGCCCGGGAGTGAATCTAGTGCTGGAAGGGTCCAGCCTAACCTTCTCCTTTTCCCAGACCAACTTCCAAACTTATTTCACACAGGAGAACTGAAGATGTCCAGGACAATTGACTATGAACCAACTCTCTGCAAACAACTCAATATTGATCATTATGAAAGGATAGCTAAGAAAATACACACTCAAAGAAGACTACGTGACCTCAATAATTTAACTGACACTAAATGTTAGTGTAAATTTCTGCTTAGTTGTCATCATCATCAACAAAATAAAATTTAAAGGCAGTAATACGTGAAATATGTATTTAAAGTTGAAATCTGAAAATGACTGTATAACCCATACATAAAGTGACTCAAGCAGTGCAGGACAAATCAGTTTCTATTGGTCAGGGTTTTGCTCTTACCGCTTTTCATGGAGGTGCATACAACGAACAGTGGAGGTATGTCCATATAAAGTGTGTATACATTCTCCAGTCTCTGCATTCCAGACTTTAAGAGTACGATCAGTGGATCCACTGATGATGATATTGTCTCTCATTTGTGATGACCATACTCCACCGGTGTGTCCTACTAATGTTCTCAAACACTGGAAAAAAATACTCAAGATCCTTATTTGTGGATAAAAGGCAACATTTAAATACTATTTTCATCATTCATTAAAATTTGTGTTGAAAAACATTCAAAATTTGGTTGCCATAAATATCAGGAAATAATTTTTAATTTTGGCATAAGAATCATGTGACAATTCAACTCACATATTCAGCAGCACGTCACAAAAAGCTAAGTAGATAGAAAGCCAATGTATCTTACTAAGGTGTGACAGTTCCAGGATGGCTTGTTTTTGTTTTTTTGATGAAAGAACACTAAATTGTAACTTGGTTTCTTCCATGGGAATGGTTTTAGTGAAAGAATGCCAATGGTACTGGGTGTGGTTGCATACCACATTGCATCTGAGCTTGCCTGAAGGCAGTAGTTATGATCCAGCCAAGCTACTTCCAGACATGTAAAGACAGACATTAAAACCTTGAAGATAAATCCCAAACTAGTATTACACCACGGAAATGTGAAGTTCCCTTTTTATCTTTAAATCTGACTCAAGATATTTAGAAGATTAATGATTTCTGATTGAAGTATTGGGTGGAAAAAGTGTAAAAACAAAACAAAACTGGGAGTTTTTCTATATACTCCTTTCCTTTTACCATAACTTTTTTTTTTTAAAGAAAAGTAGTCAATTACTCAATTCTGTGGAATACCACTGCACTGGACAGATACGTGCTGGACTTCACTCTGGTACTGTTGCAAGGGATACTGTCCTGTGCTTTCAAGGTGACTGCTTGGGCTGCTTTTTTCCATCAAACTTTAATTTCAATGCCTCGTCTACTTCAGTATTATCTCATGTGGCTTGAGATTAGTCTAATCTAACATGGAACATTTAATTTTTAAATTAAATGCAGCCTATAAATGGAACCATTTCACAGGGAAAACAAATCTCTCACAATCACAACTTTAAAAAAAAGATAAAGGTAATAACATGCCATTCAGATTGTTAAAATTAAGACGAGTGCAACTGAAATAAATATAAAGCACATCTGCTCAAATTCTCAGTTTATCTATGACCAGATCATGTTACATCAAGATTACTTTTGCAAATGTGGGGCTTATTATATAAAGCAGTTTAAAAATTCTTGCTAAAAATAAGTAGGTACCAATAATTAGTTACGCTTTCTCTTCATTTGTCAGTACACAGTAAAAAATACAAAATTTCATGATCTTTAAAACAAACTCACTTTGCCTGTGATTGCTGACCAAACTTTCAAGGTGTTGTCATCAGAACCACTAACTATCCTGTTTCCACAAAACTGTAAGCATGTGATCACATGATCATCATGTCCTTTGAGCACCTGATAAGACAAACAAGAAACAGAGAGCTGTAACTAAATGTTTTTTTTTACATATTACACAAGGAAAAAAGTACACATGAATAAGAAGAAATATTACCTTTAAATATATTATCTAGAATGAAAATGCCTATAAAAGATACCAAATCTCATTCTTACAGCTAATGAACTAAGTTTTAGAAAACTAATTTCTTATGTATCCTATTGCCCATTACATGTTTGGAAATTTCAAATACAGAAATTTTACTGAGCCAATCCTTTTTAAATGATTGAGAAGTTAAGAGGAACTTGATAGCGTTCAAGAGGTTATATTCTGATGTGACTAGTTCTAATTATTTTTTAGACAATGATTTTTAAACTATATTTAAAATTTACAGACATATGAGAGTATTTAGCCACAAGAAGAAAATGAAATACTATTTTTAGATGAAAAGTTTGAATTGTTTGCTGAGATGCTATATTAAATTAAAACTACTTTGACAAAAGCCACACTTGCTTTCAAATAAAAATATATGTATATATATATCTCAGAAGATTTCAAGTATTTTCTCATTTTTCCAATACATGAAAAGTATACAGATGTGGAGAAAATATGAACTAGGGTCTGAATTCATAGAAGTCCCACAGTAGAAAAAGAAGCTGCTACAAAATTAGAGGAAGTAGCCAACAAATTCAGCAGTAAAATACATACTAAATGTGTATATCTGTAAATAATGATATATTATATTATAAAATCCAATGGGATGCTCAAAATTTTTCACCTATTTGAAAACAGAAGCAGCAGAAACATAAACATTATGTCATGCTCAATTTACATACCCTTCCCTGTCAGATTTAATTATTTTTCAGGTTAGAGGAAGAAAATCGCTACAGAAGAACTCAAACAATTATTCTTTACTTTTTAAAAAATTAAATGTTATTTTATTTTCATGAAGAACCTCCTCCTCTCCTTTCCCTCCTCCACACTAAGAGAACAAGAAAAACAAAACCCCTGTTAATAAACTTACAAAGTAAAGCAAAATAAATCCCCACATCAGTCATGCCCTGCTCCACCCTACTCCACCCACCAAAAAAAGGTCTTAATCCGCACTCTGGGTCCATCATGTGTCTCTTAGAAGGGAGGTAGCATGTTTCATCATGAGTTTTCTGGAATTGTGGTTGGTTAGAACATGACAATTAGATGGCACAGTGAATTCAGTACTGGGCCTGAAGTCAGGAAGACCTGAGTTCAAATCTAACCTTAACTTGGGTAAGATTAAGAATCTTGTTTGCCTTGTTTCCTCATCTGTGAAATGTGCTTGAGAAGGAAATGGCAACTCATCCTAGTACCTGTGCCAAGAAAACCCCCCAAAATAAGGGGTTATGAAGAGTCGGATGTGATTGAAAACAACTAAACAACGACGTTAACAAAAGAGTTCCTAAGCCTTTTAAAGATGTTTGTCTTCATAATGTTATTATCACTGTATAAAGCAGTTTTGCACAATTCACTTGATCTGTCAGTTACCCATTTCAACTACTTTAAAAGATTGTGGTTCTTTCTTGGAAGAGAGGAGGTCTCAAGTTACACCGCTCATCCCGAACAGCGACGGCCGGCTGCTCAATGCTTAATGGTTCCCATCATAAATACTCATCCTTCAGGAATCTTTCTTACCTTTGGAGACTTCAGCTCTCCTCGCCGCCAGTTTGTATCGATCCTGTGCTGCCTGATGTACGCACTTTTCCACGGACTATGTATGAAGCCCGGCTTGATGATCTTCCTTCTTTTGATGTGCAGCGGTTCGTCAATCCCTGTTTGGAAAGGTTTTTTTAATGTTCCATAATTAAGAGCACAAAATTTATACATAAAGCCACCGTTACCATTTCCTTTATGTTCTCCATTATTTTAATAACTAAATTATCATAGTCACAATACTTTGCATTTATACAGCACTTCTAACCTTTCGAATCATTTTCGTGGCCACTCTTTCCTTTGAGCTTCACAACAACTCCACGAAGTAGGGCAGATACTACTACACAGCCAGGTCCTGATTAGTTCAAATAATGAATCTCATGAAGAGGTCCCAAGTATCTGAATTTGTCCTATTCAAAGCTGTAATTGTGTGAAATATGGTAATTGGTGCCAGCCCAATGGAAATATGCTAATTAGAATAATGCAACCACTTCACGAAAATTCATTCCTTTCCCTAATTGGGACCTAGCTTATCTGTACCCACTTTCTAGATGATGAGACAGAGTTTTTGTGGCTTACCCCAGGCTACCTGGTCATTACATGACAGACTGACAGACGTGGGACCTGAATAAAGATCTTCTTAATCCCTGCCTCAAGTCAACATTTCAGAAACCTTAACCAATAAATAATAGTTATCAATATGATTTAGCACTACAGTTCCAGGGCCTCTTTTAATAACCAAGAGCAGTAAACTACCTTTGATAGCCCAGTTAATAAACCTCTTCTTACTTGGTTAGTTCCATCTAAAGTCTTTTTCTCATGTTCTTTTGTTTTCTCTTAAAAATCAGTTCCCAAAGGAAAACAAGATATTTGACTGGCTGCTCAAAACTATACATATATAACTAATCTACTTATCCATCTATGCATACGTGTATGCAGAGTGCCTAGCACAGTACTGACACATAGTAGGCACTCAGTGAATGGATGTTCCTTTTCCTTCCTTAAAGGTTTTCATTTCATCCTTAACAATTTTATAATGAAGGTGGTACGACTATCATTATCATTAGTCTTGTAAGGAAGACAGTGAGACTCAGACAGATTAAATAATTTGTTTAGATGACACTTCTGAGTAAAGGGCAGGGTTGAGACTAGTCTTTTGATTCCTTAGTCCATAGGTCTGTCCTTTCTACCATGCTGCCTTTTAAAGCAACTGAATTTCCCTTGGAAAAGACACTGCAGATAGAAAGTTTTGAATTATTCAGAAAATGCTATTCCAGTTTCTTCCTGCCCCTCTGCTTCTCTGATCAACTTCTGCCTTGGGCTTTTCCACCTTTCACCAATAACTCCATTAATAAGGGGTGAGCAACAAATCGGCCAATTCTGATATCTGTTAGCCGTGCTGGTAAATAGCTTCATAGGTACAAGTCCCTAAGGATTGTCTAGTTTTAAATAGCTAACATGTGATGAATAATCTGAGTCTTAAAGTAGAGATACTTGGGTGAATTTAAGGGGAGATTTAATTATGATTTGTATCATTTAGCCAAGATTAAGCCTTCTCATTTAATTTACCATTGAAAGTTCAGTGTCACAACCTTAATTCAGTGTATAGCATTTGGGCCACTAACACGGCTCTGCTCTTCCATACTCACTTAAAAGATACTTTTGTTTTGCTTACAAGAGATATTAAATTAAGTTCATATTTGTCTTTGTTCATCTAACTATATAATTTACCTTTTCCCAGTTTCTCTTCTTTAAACAAAACTACTTTTACCTTTTTAAAAAGTGTTCCATTTTGAGAATCACTTCTTTCTAAAAAGGTATGTTCAAAATTCTGGCTCTTACCCTCTTCCTTGCATTTCTCTCTCCAGAGAAGGTTGTCTTCAGCTAGAATTCTCCAGTATCGGCACGTCTGAGCTGCTTGCAGCAGGTCCTTGGGTTCCAGGAATGAAAGCACATAAAGTGCCAGCTGAGAAGAAAATGGTGCTGAATTAAAGCATCATCACCAAAACCTTACAACCACTGTACACACAATCTCAAACTTCCAGAAGATGAAGATTGGTATACTCAAATGTATATCAGATATGCAGTGGAACTGTTGGAAATATCAAAAGGATCTGAAAAGGCAAGATATTATTACTAATCTAAATAGGTAGTTGTTCCCTAGCATCTTTATTTTTTAATTATAAATGATTATAGTATTTTCCTGCTTTTAATTCTAAAAATAAAAATCAGTTCTAATTATTCTTAAAAAAAAAAGCACCATCCTTTCCTTCCTTATATCTTACTGTTCAATGAACCCAGATCAAACTTACTTCTTTCCAAGAAGTCTTTGCTGATTAATTCCCTTTTCTTGACTTTATTCTGTGATCAGCAGGACTTATATACCATCAATAGCACATTGTTCTGCACCTACTTAACTGTTGTTTGTTAATACTTTTCATGTATTGAAACGAACTCTCCTTCTACAACAACAATGTAATCTTCCTGTTGGACAGGCTGTCTAAAGAGACATGAGAGAGCTGTAGAGGCTACCATTTATTTCTCTAAACACTGATTAAACACTAGTGTGCACAGTGCTACGTTAGGCCAAGGTGAAAACTTACATAAGACAGAGTCCGTGCTCTCACGCTATTATCCATCACAAAACACAGACAAGAAATAGCACATAATATGTATTTCTACGTGACAAATACATGAGGGAGGCGCCAAAGTGCTATGTCAGGTCTAAGGGAGAAGATAATTACTGAGTTGAGGTAATTGAGGATGAGAGGGAAAACCAAGGAAGGCCCTGTGAATGAGAGGACATTTAAAGGAAGATGGAAATTCTTAGACTACAATTTAGAGCCCGTTATTTATTGTCAAATTGTTGAATTTCCTCAACATCTATAACCTTGGCAATGAAAGATGAAAAGAAGTAATTATTTTGGCTGGAGAGTTACGTTTCCTAGACCACATCAAAGTAACTTTGCTATAATTTCTCCAAATTGCTCTCGGGAATTCTTTGGAGGGAGTAAACAGAAATATTTATTTACTGAATTAAATGTTTTTGTCCTCAACATAACATGTGTACGTGAATGACGAACATCAATGTATTTGCAGCATTTAATGGAAAAGTTCAGAAGGGTTAACAAAGTGCTTTACACACACTATCTCACTTAGTCCCTATGACACCCCTGTGAGGTATGTAGAACTGTGTACCCTTTCATAGGTGGGAAAACCAGCTCAGAAAGGCTAAGTTATTTGCCCAATGCCACATAGCTAGTAAATTTCATGTGCAATATTTGAACCCAGATCTTCTGAATTCAAGTCAACAGCTCTTTTCAAGATGATATTTTGTTTACTCAGATTGCCTCAAAATATACTGGGGGGTGGGGAGTTGGAGGGGGAGACAAAGGACGTACAATGGACACAATTATAAGATTAACCACACATAATTTGAAAATGATCAAATTTAAGATGACTGAGTAAAACAAAAAATATGGCCAAAGAAAGTAATGAAATTGGAGATTTTTGTAGCTTTTAAAAGGAAGCCACAAAACTTCTATTATTTTCAAATAAAATGTTTCATATGTGATTTTTTTTTATAAAAGGAGCTGTCATAGGTATAAAGGCTAAGGACAAAGTTTGCCATTGATTAAAAGAATAGTTTAAGTTACTTTTTTGAGACCACAAACACCATCTAGTCCAATCTCTTCATTTTACAGATGAGGAAACAGAAGGCCAGGAACGTGAAGTGATTTGCCAGAGACCAAGCAGATATTAAGCATCAAGAAGTGGGATTTGAACGAAGGTCTTCTGACTCTGAGGACAGTGTACTCTCCATTGTACTATTCTGCCTCTGTTTGGGTGATGAGTATTTACTATATGGTAAATCTGAAGCCTTGAGGTAGCTAGCTTCTAATGAGACATCACCTTTTTGAAACATGATGAGTAACAACCAGAAATATTGGGGAAAGGGTTAAATTAATTTTGGTTTTGAAAAGCTAATTAATTACTAAGTTAGCAGCTTTCCTGCTTGGCATGGTCACATAAACTTATGGTTGGGAAGCTTTGAGTAGAAATAAAAAGAAGAAGAGCCTCAAGTCTGTTTCTTATGGTCTCTTGGAACAATAATAATTCAAAAGAGAATGATGAATTGTAGTTATTATCTAAGAAATAAAGTTTCCAAACATTTCAATGCAGTGGTATATGTTAATTCAAATCAATAAATACTTATTAATATTTACTCTCTGCAATGTACTGGGGATAGAAGTTGAAAAAGTGAGTCATTTTGATTCATATATATTTATGTGTGTATACATATACATATTCACACACACGCACATGCACACACACACGCACACACCATGTATTTGGTATACTTCTTGCCTTCAAGGAGGAAGAATGCGAAAGGTTAAAGGAAGAGCCCTAAGAAATTTTGAGAAAATGATCACTCGCAGCTTGTGGAGAATCAGTAAAGATTTTGTGGGGATGATTCTTGAAGTGGGTCTTAAAACGGAAAATGATTTCAATGGCAGAGACATGAAAACTGTATTTGGGGCATGGGCCTGAGTAAATACATGAAGGTGAGAGAGGACAGAAGAGATCAGGGAACAGCTACAAGCCAGTATGGCAAGAACACAGAGTACATGAAAGGGAACAGTATTAAAATAAAGCTGAAAAGGAAAGTAAGTGCCAGATAGTGGAGGGTCTTTAAATGAAAAACTCAAGATTGTGTATTTTATCCTGAAGCAATAGGCAAGTACCTCAGGTTTTTTTAAAGAGGTAAGCTGCATGATCCTATCTAGGCTTTAAGAAGACAATTTTTGCAGTTGTGTGAAGGTCAGTTAGAGAGGGGAGACAACAGTCATGGAGACCCATGAGGAATTCTTTTTAGAATAATCCAGAAGAGAGTGAGTTATTAGGATGGTGACAGTGTGAATACCTAGGAAGGGACATATAGATTGTAAAGAAAGTACACAGGAAAATTTAATAGAATTTGGCAACTGCTTGGAAGCAAGATAAGAAAAATGTAAAGAGACAAATATGGCTTTGAGGCATCATCAACCTTAGGTTACTAGGAAGGTGGTGATGCCATCAGCAGAGATAGGGAAGTTAGGAAGAGAGGCAGGTTTTGGAGGGAGGACAAATTTAACTGTGAACATACCAGTTTAAGAGCTTGGTGGTACATTCAGGAAGAGATGTCCATCAGGCAGTTGAAAATTTGGGGCTAGAGATCAGGGTTGGAGATATAGATTTGGGAGTTAATTTTACAGTGGCCTAATTAATGATAATAAGATCCATGGCAGCAGGTGAGACTACCAAGGGAGACAGGTTAGAGAGAGAGGAGGGTTGAGGACGGAGAAGGCCTTCAGGGACAAGAGGAAGATGATGAACCAGTAAAGAAGATGCAGAACAAACCCTCAGGGAGGTAGTAGTAAGAAAAGGAGATGTCAGTACTGTAGTATAGTTGAGGAAGGACTCAGTTTTAAGAAGAATCAGGTGGTCAATGGTCCAAAATGATACAGAAAGGTCAAGGACGATAAGAACTTAGGAAAGCTAATTAGATTTCATAAGAGGCTACCTGGGAGAAAATTTTCAGTAGGACGGTAGGGATGGAAGCCGTATTGCAAGAAGGATGAGTAATGAACAAAGGCAGCGATTATATACTACCATTTCTAACGTTTAGCAACAAAACATGGAAGAGATAATCAGATGATAGCTTAAGGTGGTGGTTCTCAAACTTTTTGGGCTCAGGACTCCTTTTAGAAACTCTTAAAAATTATTGAAGACCTGCCCCACAATAGCTCTTGCTTATGTGGGTTTTATCTATCAAAATTTATCATATTATAAATTACAACATCTTAGTATTATTGTGAAAATAGTTTTGACCTCATGGATGCCCTAAGAGGGTCTTGGGGATCTCCAGGGATCTCTAGACCACAATTTAAGAAGTGCTGGATTAAGGGAATGGCAATGTTAAGTTAGAGGTTTTTGATTTTTACTTTTTGAAGACAGGGGAGATTTAAACATGTTTGCAGCAATAGGCTTCGGCAAGAAGGGGCCCCAGTTCATCCCCTAAGAAAACCAAACTGTATTTCATCAATATCTATTAAAAAATCTATAAAGAATTTTTACTCCTAGTTAATTTATATTACTTTTCCACTGACTTCAATAGAGTTCCAAACAAAGTAATAAAGTAATCATGTTTAATAACAATATGAAATATAATGTGTACAGGCTTAATGAAAATTGTGAAACTTACTGTAATAAAAAAATCATTGGCTGCCCTAGTTACCCTTTCTTTCATGAGAAAGTTAATTGTTGCTTAACTGAGTGATGACTGAGATAAGCAACAAGTTGTTTGGGATTTTCAGAGTGTTAAGAAACCAATAGCCTTTATACTTTGTAAACCAGTTATTTACACTTGGCCTTCCAATTCAAGAAGCACTTATTAAATACCTACTATTAGGCTGTGTAACAGTTTCCAGAGATACAAAGGCGAAAATTAAATTGTCCATACTCTGCTCTAAAGAAGCTTGGGAAGGATGGGGGCAACACACAGATAAGTAAATACAAAACATACAGAAAGTAATTCTAAGGGGGTGAACACTAATGACCAAAAAGGATGAGGAAAGGCCTTATGTAAGGGGTGCTTGAGCTGAGAATAGATGGAGCTAAGGATTCCCTCAGAAGCAGAGGTGGAGAGCCTTGCAGGCATGTAAGACCCTCTATTCAAAGGCACGGAGGAGACAGCATATCCTATACCAGGAGAGAGGCAGCCAACGGGCCAGTCGGGCTGGACCACAGAGTGCACGAGTGGAAGTAATGTAAAATAAATCAAGAAATATAGGTTGGAGCCAGACTGTAAAGGCCTTTACCTGCCACAAAGGAAAGTTAAACATTTATCAAGCACCTGCCATGTGCTAAGCACTGTTACAAACACTGAGGATACAAAGAAAGGCAAAAATCAAACAATAAACAGTCCCTGCTCTTAAGGAATCTAATGCTGGAGAGACAACATGCAAAAAACTACATTTGGAAGATGCATATAAGTTAAATTGGAAATAATCAGCAAAGGGAAGGCACTAGCGTTCAGGGGAAATTGGGAAAATCTTCCTGTAAAAGGGGAAATTTTAGCTGGAATGGGAAGAAATCCAAGAGGGGAAGATGGGGAAGGAGGGAATTCCAGGTATGAGGGATTGTCAGTGAAAATGTCAAGACTCAGAAGTTAGAGTGTCTTCCACAAGGAACGGCTAGGAGGCCACCACTGGATCAAAGAATACGTGGGGGTGGAGTAAAGCATAAGAAGACTGGAAAGGGGAGTGGAGGAGAGCAGCTTATGAAGGGCTTTGAATGCCAAATAGAGAAACTTATATTTGGCCATGGAGATAATAGGGAGGCACTGGAATTCACTGAACAAGGGGGTGGCATAGTCAGACTTGTGCTTTAGCAATATCAATTTGACAGCTGAGTGGAAGATATTCTGGTGTAGGAAGAAACTCTTGGCAGGGAGACCAACCATCAGATTATTGTATAGTCCAGAAGAGAAGTGGTCTATACTAGGGTGGTGGGGACCCCAGAGAAGAGATGGGGCATACATGAGGGGTGTTGTGAAGGTAGAATCAACATACTGGTAACTTGTTAGACACAGCGGAGTGAGAGAGTAAGGATTTGAGGATGATAGGTTGCAAACCTGGGTAACCAGGAGGATGCTGGTACCCTAGGCAAAGCTTAAACTTTTTCTACTCACAACACCATCAGCGCTTCTGAAACTGTGGGTCATGACCCCATGGGGTTAACACAACACCGTATTTTAAGAAGCGTTGCTGAGGGTAACAGGGAAGTCAGAAGTAAAGTCAAATCTTAAAAACTGTATATAAGGATTTGTGGTCTGCATCTATTGGGTGTGAGAGGGAAGTATCTACCTTAAATTTGAAATAATTTTTTAAAATGAAAATGGCAAATGCTGGAGGGACAATGGGGAGACAGGTACACTAATGCACTGCTGGTAAAACTATAAATTGGCCCAACTAATCTGGAATTTGTTTTGGCATTATGCTATAATTCACTAACCTGCATACCCTTTTATCCAAGGAATCCAACAAAAAAAAAAAAGGAAAGGTCATATATAAACAAAACTATTCATAGCAGGATTTTTTGTAGTAGTAAAGAATTAAAAAGAGAGAAGATGCCCATTATTTGAAGATAGCTAAATGATTTGTGATATGCGAATACAATGGAATTTATTTGTTGTGTGATATAAGAAAGCAAAGAAGAAACCAGTGAATAAAATAAGAATAAAGATTAGGAGAAAGAGGATGTGTGAAAAAGTAAGTTCCCAGAGGAGATAAGAGATGAATTCCAGGGCAAAAGTAGAGGGGCTGACCTTGGTGAGAAGGTCAACTTTTTCCTCCAAGACTAGCTGAAAGGAGGAGAGAATGGAGGTGGGTGTTGAGGGGATATCAGATATACAATTGCAGAGAATAGGGATGGTCTTAATCTTTTTGATAAAGCAGAAGTGAGATCCTCCATTAAGAGGGAAAGGTAGAAGAGGGAAGTAAATAATTAGGAGAGAAAAATTAGGATTTAAATAATACTGGGGAATGCAACGGGGAAATGACTAAGAGTGATACAATTCACTGACTTTATTCGCTTTTCTTACCTAGTAAAAGTCTTTCTAAACCAAAATACTTTCCTTAACCTAGAGAAAGGGTGAAACACAAATACAATGCAGCATCCTTACAGAACAGGGAATGAGTTCTGAACAAGAGAATGGAGGAAAAAAGCTAAACAATTTGATATTTTCTTAAATCATGCTTTCCCCCAGTTTAGGTTATTATATTCTGCTTAGAGAAAATTCCCAAAAACTAAACATTCACTCAAATATAAATATAAAATACTTTTTAAAGCCAAATACAAATGAATTAGGATAATTATAGACGTTGTTGCTCTTTTCATTGGAGATAATCAAGACATGACAGCATGTACAATCAGTTTCCACAAATAAGCACTGAAACTATTCTGAAAAAAATAAAGAGTGAAGAAAATGATCTGATGATCTACTAAATGGCAGAGGGGAAAGAGGGTTGGGCTTGGGAGTCAAGGGCCCGGCTCCAATTCCAGTTTGGCCATGCGCTCTGTGACCTCAGAAGTCATTTGGCTTCTGCTGGGCTGCAGCTTCCTCTCTAACAGAAGAGTTTTGCTTAGATTCCAAGGTCACATTAGGCTCTAAATCCATAATTTCATCCTAAATTGCCAAAAACATGGTCCTAAATCACTATACTAAATGTGATTTTATGCTGGAGGCATTCCTCCTATGGTTCTGTCTATGAAAATTTGTAGAATCTACAAAATAAATGGAATGTTTTCTTACAAAACACACCCTCTAACATTAAACAGTGTGCAAAGAGCAAGGTCAGAAGGTCTCAGATTTCAAAGATATCTAAAAAGTTAAAACTAATTCATCCACGGTGGTTACTAAAAAAAAAAAAAATACTATTTGACTGTTACTAAACAGTTAAGTATTTTCTTTTTAAAGTTCTAATCCCGCCCCATTAGAATAGATAATTCTTTTATTAAATAATGAGAAAAGGTTAAAAAAATAAAAGAGGTAAGGCCTCCCATCTGCCAGTTTGTTTTAGAAGAATTTCTATTCAAGTTCTCCACCTAACATGGGAAGGAATAATACCTGACTATGGCATAGAGACGGCAAATCAGTTTTTTAAGGTCTGCAAGATACTTCACATATAACACCTCCTTTAATCCCTATGATGACTCGCCATTGTCCCCAGTTTACAAAAGGAGAAATTGAGGCTTAGAAGTAAAAGTATTTGCCCAGGACCAAGAACATATCAGACATGGGCCTCTTTCTAAAATATCATGTTGTTTTTCCAGATCAAAGACAGACAATTTAATTATACGGCACCAAAACGAATAAAAGTACGAGGGCAAACTCAATATGGTCAAGTCAGAATAGGAGAAGTTTACAGCTTTTGGTTTTGTTTTTGTCTTTTTAATGTAAGAGATTTCTAACTGAAGGGCCTCTTAATTAGATGAAACAAAATTAGTTTGCTTAACTGAACAGGTCTGATTCCATTCAGCAGCAAGGGCCCTACTTACAGAAGCTACCAAAACACCCTTGGAACCACAAAATCAAAGTTTTCATGATTTTTGAGAGAGAGAGATGATAAAGACATTTCCTACAACCCTTATGATTTCAATTCCAATTTGGGCAAGTAATTTCTGTCTGATGGAATTGCTTTGGTGTATTTTTGCTTCCACTAATTACTGAGAGCAGTTTAATAGCTTCTACAAGTAACCTCATTGGCTCTATTTCAGGGGTAAAGGAACAATGTTTCTTTAAAACACATCATGTGGACCTACAGAATGAAAGTGAGTTGAGAATTCTGCATGTTACAGTCAACTTTTCTACTTACTTGCTACATTTGTTTCAGCATAGGTACACCCAGCAAAAGTTTGCCCTGACCTGCACCATCTGGACAAATGTCCACTTACCCTACATGTCCCATAGAACTTAACATCCCCAGCGACATTCTTTTGCTTACCAAAAACAATTATAATCACATTTTTTTTAGAAGAACAACTTAAGCCTCTTTTTTGAGTTTTTATGAGTGTTTAAAAGATTAATGATTTTTATTGGTTAAGGAACCTGGAAATCCTAGAAAAACACTGGAGAGCAAAAAAGTATTATGTACTACTTACTAAATAATTACAAAGTCCATTTTCCTGGCATATAGGTCATACTACACTAACTGGTAACGGTTCTTAGATTATTAAATATTGGTCTCAGTTTCATTTCCTCAAGAAATTATGTTTTACTCATTTTTACATGTATGAAATGAACCATTTTGCTAAACTAGACTACAAGGAATTTTTATCGGTATTTGAAAAGTACAACATAAACAATGCCCATCTATAAAGTTGTCTATAGACTTTTCTCCATTTCTATACCAACTTTTGCCATATTTCCCCTTTAAAATGCCTTGTCACTTAAACTGTAAAAGAACACTTAAGCCATGCCAATAAAACTATAAGTCCTTTGTTGCTGGAGATTGGTATTTGAATTTTAACTTCTTATGATATTTTCCTATTATGTTTGGTTCTGACTTTAAAATGATTTTTTTTTTTTTTTTTGCAAAATGAAGTCACTATGAAAATCTGAAGTCAAATGGATTGCTCTTAGTGAAGGAGGGGGAGAAAACAGCTACGAGGAAGAGCAACATTACTTTAATGAAAATACAAGCCACCTGAAAAAGGGTATCAAGAGAAACTGTGACAAATAATTAAAAGTGAAGAGATTCATTGGGTCCAACAGCTGTGAAAGGGCTTCTCATTACTAACCTCTCTCTGAAGGCAAAGAGAGAACCCATGTCACTTTCTGAAGCCTACTTCACTCAAAAGACTCACTGCTTTATTGTAAGAATTACTTAAAAAATAAAAAACAACTTGCTACAAGGGGACCAAATTATCTTTTCTTTTATATGAAAGAAGATATACTCCAGGAAAGGTATTTTCCCAGACTGCCTTACTCTTGAATTATACTTAATATCAGTATACGTTAATTATGTCATCGGGTTAATTATGTTCATATCTGAAATGATGATTATGGTACAAGGAGGGAGCACCTTTAAGATTGTTAAGACATTTGGAATAGTCATATGAAAAGAATTCCTCTCTTTCAAACCCAAATTGCTTATAGCATCATTTGAAATAAAACAGTGTACTGCATTTCTTTCACAGTCTCTTTCTCCTAACCTACATACAGCTAGCGATAGGCACATAAAACTGAATGGGCTGTGTAAATACCAATCACAATGATGTTCAGAAAATATCCTAGATATCAGTTCTATTCCCACTCCCACCCCGTGCCAAAGCAAATGAATAACCCCTTGACAAGATGGTGTAACTTTTCAAATACTGTTTTTTCTTCTTGAAAGTCATTTTGTATATTATGTATCCCTCACACACATATGAATATGCTAATATTAACCTAAATTCCATTAATTCCATATATTTTAAAATAAAATTCCCCAGAGAAAATATGAATTATGGTAAACAAGTACCAGGCAGCTAAAATTTTTTTAAAGGATCATAAATCAATAAATTCAGAATTGTAAAAAGTCCACATGTACATACAGGAGCCACTAGTCTTTCCATTCCTACGAAATTCAAAACATGATGCTAAAGATTCAGACTACCTATGTAATACCTGAAGATAGTGTGTCAATAATCTGGGGAAACAAAGGTCTTGATGAGACATTCAAAGTAACAACTCACTAGAATTTTCCCTTTCACATGGGACATATCCCAGTAGTGGACAGAAGTCTCTCAGCTCATAAGAATACATTAATCTGAGAATTACATTATTAAGTCAAGGCAGTTTTGTTAACTTACAGCCCTCTTGAACACCAATTAACTGTGTTAAACTGACGATACCGAATACCATAATTAGCACAGGAGTGTTTGAAGGTAGCAGAAGATACTTTATGTAGTTAAACAACACCCAGGGCCCGAAGTTAATTGATAGTCCTCACCTCTTTGGGGAGCAACGAAATGAAGTCCCGCTGAAACTGAGGCTCTATTACTTGCATCATATGTTTCACTTGTGTGGGTTCACAACTATCTATAAGTTCATCTAAAGCAAGTAGTTTCTCTGGTCCGCTCCAGCTCTGTCAAACAGAAAACAGTCTTAGCATTAGTGTTATTTCAACAGCTGGCCTAAAAGGTAATTTGAATATAAAACCTGAGGTAGATTTCTATACCGGGAATATAGAAATTAAAATTAAAATCATGAAATTCTTTGAAACTTAGCTTTTAAATGGTGAGCTGCCCTTTAAAAAGATTCAAATTATTACACAACTCTCCTTGACTAAATTAATTTTTAAACATGACAAATGATTATATTGTAGTCGAACACAAGTAAAACAAAACCATAACAAAGTTAGAGAAGCTTAAAAATATTTGCAAACTTTATGGGTTGTGAAAAAAGAAGCTTTTATAGGATTATCTTTTCTCTCACACATTTAATCTTTAAGTTTCACAAAGTAAACCAGAAATTTCATTTGGAATGGCAATTTCATCTCACCAAAGCTTATTTCATAAAATGTTTTGTGTATGACTGAAAGTTATTTATTATGTTATTGTGGTTGCATGTTCATCTGTAACCAGGATCCTGGCTGTAAACCAAAATTTTTATTCTGTAAACATCAATTTACATTACTGAGTAAATAGGGAATTTTGATTGGTAATTTTCCTTTCTCTACATTCTTTCTAATGGGCATCATAACATTGGATGTTTTTAATAAGGTACTCATCTGAGAGTATAGCAGATTAACAACATCATTTGCAGAAAAATTAATAACTGAACATACTGCACATCTGACAAGTGTATCTTCCACCAACTCAAAGGCTTTTGATTTGTTATTCCAAGACAACTTCTACGAAAGTCCCACAACAATAGAAAATGGTGGCTGATTTAGTTGTAAAATTAGAGCATGAATAAAAGAACAAAAAAAAAAACTGACATGAAATGAGATGCCACAATACTGGAAACCAACACATAATCACATGTTAAACGTATAAGTGCCTTTATAATGGTATGCATGTGTACAACAACATATGAAAAGGCACTGGAGGGGTTGTTAAAAGATCAAACTTGTTTTTTCAAATAGTTTCTTTAAAATGATTACCACACTCATGAGGTCCTTCGTTTATCTCATCAGTATAAAGTGGTACTGCTTTGCATGCATATCCTGTCTTCTGCTGAAGCAAAGTTTTAAAACTTCAGCTCAATTAAAGTAATATTCCCATTTTTGAGAATTAATAAAGTCAACAAACTAATGTCAGACAAGTCAGGGTTAAAGTTAGATACAGAAATTAATTCTATACTCAGTTTCCGGCCCAGACAGGGCGTTCGGACTTGATCTCATAACTAAGTGATTGTACTGGAGATAAAGCAAACTGAAGTTACACTGTAGCTGACTCAAATACCGACAGTAGTATTAAGGCAAATCTTTGAAGAATCTCTACTTATTTTTACCAATTTACATAATACACATATACTATATATGTACATATACATTTGCACAATTTGTATATGTATATATTCACACAGTGTATCTATCTCCACCACCATTATCATTTGACAGCAGTTGTCCTTTGGGCTAAGCCACTATGCCACACAATGAGACAAAGGGAGATTATCTCTGTCTCTATGCCTTGGTATAATACACTATTTCTTCTCATCCTAGTTTGGAAAGAGAAGTGAGTTAAATTATCCCATTTTTTGGAAATATTTATAAGAACAGTAATAACAGCTAGCAATTATATAGTGCTTTAAGTTATACAAAGTACTTTCCAAATACTGTCTCATTCTATCCTCACAAAAACTCATGGGAAGGTACATGTAGTTTAAATAGCACCAGCTCGAGACTCTGGAGACCTGGATTTTAGTCCCACTTGGGTCACTGATGTGCTATGTAAACCTTGGACAAGTCACTTTAACTCCGGATCTCAGCTTCCTTATCTGTAAAATAAGAAGTTAGCTTAGGCAACCTCTAAGAGATCTTCACAGATGTAACTTAACATTCTGTTTCAAAGAATATTGGATAAAGCAAAAGCCAAGCAATCTTTAAGTTTGTTTCAGTAGGGATTGACAATTGTCAATTCTAGACAAATTATGTCCAGTTAGGATATAATCAGTCATTTGAAGTATAATATTTGGTTTGGAGTAATGATACAGTTCAAGGCTCTCCCTATCACTTGTCACACTTCTTGAGTCATACTGAGGAAGGACTGACCTGGAAAGGGTGACCACTCTGGCACCAAAAAAACTACAATGAACTACCTTTCTGGAAAACAACAATGTAAATTCCCTGCATGTATGGATTTACTTCAAGGGATAAGCCTAACTCCAAATTTTACATTCAATTATGATTTAGCAGTAATGGAGAGAATTATTGTACTGAGAAGGAAAAATGAGCATAAGAGAGGGAGTTATTGGAAGGATACTGGGCAAAGCTATAAACCATGAATTCCACTACCATTTTAGCTGTGTGACTTCACGAAGGAAATTTAACCTCTCTCAGCATTGCTTTCTTTATCTGTAAAGGGATTAGCTGGACTTCTAAGGTCTCTTCCACCTCAAAAATTCCAGAATTTTATTTGTTGTGTGCTTTTTTTTCTAAATGGAGATAATTATCCTTTGGTTTTTCTCAAATAAGGGAGTACTTCTCTTTGGTCTTCTATTTAAAGATATTATGGGGGAGAAACAGATATAACTTAAGGGTCAGGAAGCAAAACAAAGCTACAATTTGTGGAGAAATAATGGGCAACAAATGTCAATTGCAAGTTAAAAAATTTTCTATGGAATTTGTATTTTATTTCATATAATCATGAACTTTTGAGTTGGAAGGGACCTTAGAGATCATTTACTTTAACTTTTCAAGTCATTCGGCATGCATTTGAATACCATACTATTCAAATGCCCATTTCCCCTCCAGAAATCTAAAGACAGACAAGACAGTCACCATATACCATATCTCCCATCTCTTTCTTTTTCTGATAATATTTAGTCATTCAAATACTCTTTGCAATTTGATTTCTTAGTAATACTGTCAAGAACTAATAATTAAGAAAATGCTTACAATCCTCTTTCTCTATTACCCTCAAAGTCTTTAAGCACTGTGAAGAAAGGTAACTAACACATAAAATAAGAGCATCTAAATCAGATGGTAAAGAGTAGAGAGGAATGCTAGGGAGCATGTATTGTCATTGTTTCTAGGGTCAACATGAAAATGGAAAAAAAGATGCTTTAGTACTTTAGACCCTCTGTATTGTAGTCCCTCCTGTCTCTACTTTTAATTTCTAAAAATAAGGGAACATTTTCAATTAATTATTCTTGAAAACATGCTTTGAACTCAAGGACAACTCCTTACCTCTCCCATGTTCAATATACTATTAAAAAATACGTGCTCTGAACTGTTCAGGAATGTTCAGGAATCCAGGAAGAGTGATAATATAGGGGTAACTCAAGTGATGCACTGGTACTCAGGAAACACTAAAAGACCTTGAGAAGGTTTCTAATTTGTTGAGAAATTTGGGGAGAATTTATGGGAAGACACAGGCAAAAACTATATAGGACAGGAAGATATGGACAGGTTGTAATTTGCACCTGCCGGATTATGGAGTTCACGCATTTATGAACAAACATAGATAATATGTTCATAGACTATAGTACAAATACATCCATGAGCAACCCCAAGTCAATCGTAATAAGAAGATAAATTAAGGAAATTAATGTTATTTATATGTTAAACTACTCTAAATATTTTTAAGGGGGGAAAAAAGCACATGGTACTCAAAAGAATCTAAAACTAGATGAAACACTCACTAGTCTGGTTGCCAAAAAATAAGTAGAATTTGAGAAAACAAAAATTTGAACTATATAAAATTTGTCTTGTTTTTGTCTTTAATATGTACTCTTCTTGTAAAATGACCTCTTTTTAAAGTTTCCTTTGACCTAAAATGGTATATCATTTAGGCTTATTGATTTACAATGAGTGAAAAAATACCGTCAGTGCAGATAGAGTTGGACCAAACCAGAGCTGTAGCACTGGCTTAGGAGCAATAGCAAAACAGTAAGGGGACAAGATATCCCATTTTGCTAGTTATGTTACAGAAAATTCAACATTAAGTATGTCCCAATTGTGTGTTCATGGAAATCATGCCATTTTAATTATCCTTTAGCTATATCACACAGGTCAAAATTTAACACAATGAATATACCTCTTTTTTATTATAAAATTAAATCTACTAGTTGGGCATTTAAAAAAACCTTTAAGAGATAAGCCTTTAGTAGAGTGATTCATTTCTAGCAGCTTTGGCACCAACAACAAAGATAAAGAGTATGGCAAAACACGAAGATTTGATGGGTATGTTAGAGACATGATGCTTAAAACGATTAAAGCATTCAACTACCTACTTAGCTAACCTTTTATTGCTAGTAGATTTCTTTGTTATAGAATATTTATGTGAAAAAAAAAAGAATTAGAAAGTAGTATGCCTTTAGGGATAATGTGAAATGTCACTGTTGCTAACCACAAATAAGTTTTGCTCGCTGAAACCCTTCCCCATTTGAAACAATGATCAAATAAACCTGCATATGGATGAATCGTAGCCTACCATGGTAGATTTTGTTGGGTAATATCTATCCTTCTTGCAGGCAATTCAATTGATCTAAGTCTTAAGTTTTACATTTTTCTCCCTTTTATGTACTCTGTTTTTAGAAAGCTAGTAGTAATTGCTCACTCATGGGATTCTTAATAATTAATAAGATGAGACACCATCAAAACAAGTAAACACTGTAAAAGATATCATCAATAAAACACATTCTTGTAAAAGTACTGCACAATTGCCAAACACTGTAGACTGATCAATGAGGAAAAATGGGGTAACACCAAATAACCAAATATGACTTTGGTTCTCTATCCACAAAACAGAAATAAAATTGGTTAGGTCATTAAAACGAAGAGTAAAACTTTGCCCTGGGCTGCCTTCTAACATTATGGAAACTTGAGATAATTTGCTCAAATTAAGCATTTTCTTTTGAGGCTGGGTGTAGTGACAATTCCAGTCATCACTAGCACTACTAATTTTCCACCACATTGGGAATAGGGTATGAGGAAAACAGCTAATGCTCTTCTCTGAAAACAGTGTAACTCAAAGAAAGAAAAGCTTAAAAACACATACATATATAAACACTTACACCCTTGTTGCAGTCATCAGAGCTATACTTAAAATTTGAATATGAATTGTTTTTCAAAGTACATTTTGAAAATCTGTAAATGTATTCAGTTTTCACCTGTCACTATGAAGAAATATGTCTATAAGGAAATAAGAACAATATTGGGATGTTTAATGATAAAAACAAATCAGAAATAAATACAATTTTAAGTTAAAAATAAGGAACACTGTCCTCAGAGAAACACGAAAATGATGGATTTCTAAACAATATATTTAATAGATAAATATAATTATATAACACATAATCTATATCTTTATTTGTTTAGCATATAAGTTCATATTAATGTTAAGGCCCAGTACAAGGGGGACTGTACAGAAAAACAGTAATGAACATTAGTAAATTTTCAGAACCAAAATAAAAAGAATCAACTTCCATGAAAATGAATCCTTATTATTTAGTTTAGTAGGGTTTGATGAATACTACTACTGAAATGCTTATTTTCAATCCCTTTAGTCTTTAGTTTGTTATCTAAAACAGTATATGATCACTTCTAGTTCAACTAAAATCACTTTGGTGGATGCAAAAGGGTGTGTTTAAGTACACATACATGATTTCAAAATCTACATTGCTGTCTGTGTGCCTAGAAAGCAATTAAGAAGAATAGGGCACTTCTGTTTTTCTGCTTAGATTTAAGAACCCAGTAACAAAATAAATGAAGGCAGTTTTTGAAATCTAAAGTAATCTCTTCAAATAATTAAAGTATATTCTTGTTAACCACCTTCCCTTCTGCTTTCCTACAACCTCTGGGAAAGTAAATAGTTACAGGCAACAAGCAGCATCTGCCTAGCTTGTTTGGTAGTATGCCTGGCTGTAGATCCAAGAAGCACTTTCAGAATATCTTACTTTAAATCAATTTACCAGCATTATTTTCTCCCTACAAAATTTTCAGTATTTAAGACTTGTGAGGTAGTCAGAAAGACCTTATATAATTTAAATGTTTAGAAAACTAGTTCTTGGCTGTGGGTTTTGCACCTTTGCAAGGTGCATTAACTCCTTTGGGCCACTAGGGGAGCTAGTAAATGCCTACCAAAGAGCAATAATACAGTAGAGCATTGATGAGGCACTCCAAAATAATGACTGGGTATGGAAAAATATGGTTTTAAAAACAGGAAGGCAACACCAGAAAGCATGTATAATGAAGGCATAAGGGGTAAAAAGAAGTTTTGCCAATCTAAAAACGAAAGGTTTTAATGATGTGTCATATATAAACAGCACTGGATAATCTTTTAAAAACTGTTATTCAAAAATTAAAATTAGCCTTTAATAACTAATGATTAAACAAAACAATCCAAAGACTATTTAGCTTTGTCACCTGGAACATTTTCAGCCATTCCTGAAGGCCCGTAGGTGGCTGGACAGATGTAATTCGGCGCCTTTGCTGACCTTGGCCATTGGCCGCTCTGAGGTCCCCAAATGTGGTAGGTGTTGCTGAACATGGCACCAGGCCAGTAGTGCTGCAAAACAAACAAGAGAGGAGGTAATACACAGACAGCTGCTCTCTGCCCCCCGCCCCCCAAGATAAGAATGAGAGTTCCTTAATTCCAAAAGGCAATGATGATTTGGCACATATTACATACATTAACCATTCATTTGAAAATTCCCCAAAGAGGATGGGGATAAGTAAAACCTATTTTTCTATTCTTAGAGTTAGTTTCCTCCTTCCCACATAACCACCTGTTAGTATCACTACAGTGCAGAACCTCTCCAGAGAATCAAAAAAATCTCCATGCTGAAGCCGATACCATAAATCACCAGTAGGGGATGAGCATATAAATGACATCAAAATATTTAACTGTACTTAGAACTCAAATATCCTACTACCTGAGGCTGCTGATGCACTCAGCATCACCTTATATTGAAAGCTAAAGTTTAAGTTACCTCTTCAGAAGAGAACTGGGATAGAGTTTCAATTATCCAGCAGAAATAATCCAAATGTTTATATTTAAAAAGGTGAATAGTGTGTGAGAACCTAAAAAAATGAAGTAATGTATCCAATAGTTCTGAATTTTGCTAACCAAATTATTTCTGAATTTTGCCCTAAATGTCTTCACAATCTTCCCTCACTATTATGGTATAGTCTTCTCTAATTATATATAATAACTGACAGAGATATTCCCTGGTTGGAAATTTTGTATCATTTTTATGCAGAAGGTATCTGAGTAGGAGAGACTGAAGAAATGCAAATCTAAAATACAATAAAGAACACCTAAATATTTTTCTTCAATAAATTTAAGTGTAAAGATTATTTTTTAGAAAAAAATTAATTCAGTTTCCTCATTTGTGAGACTAGGCCACCAAACTAGATGATCTCAAAAGGGACTAGCTCTAAAAATCATATTCTCCTATATAGAAATGCCTACTAATAGTACACTGTCTTAATCTTAATTATAATACTATTTTATTTTTCTAATTAAAGCATGTAAAACTTGTTTGAAGTCATAAAAATCAAGAATAGATGTGATCATTTTACTCCTTTCTTACTATGGAGGCCTTCTTTTGCAAGGGCAAGCAAATCACAATAGCAAAATAAATTACATTTATTCATTAACTTTTTTTTTTTAGCAACTACTACATGTAACAGATGATAAATTCAATATATTGTGCTACTTGTGAAGGTTTTCAAATCTAATCAATGGAAGAAATAGAATCTCATTGCTATAGGTAATTATCAATGTTCTGATAACTGCTGAAAATGCCAACTCAAGAAATAATTCTACTACTTTACCAATTCTCACCATTTCACAAAATGTCTCATTCTTTCAATATACTTTACAAAATCTCTTGTTCTATAATTTAGATACTTTAAGATTCCAAAATGAAGACCAGCTTGTAGCATTAAACTGCTTTGGCTTATTTCTACTAATTTCCTACTTCCAAAGTTAAGATCCTATTTTTCTATTTCTTCAAGAAGTATTTAATTTCATTTTCTAAAATAAGAACGATCTATACTTATAAGTCTTGTATGCACAACACTATGTGGAAAAGATCTCTTTACCCATCCTCACATGTTCAAAATGACAAATATGCCTCTTGATAACTATAAGATCATCCAAAAATTGCAACTGTTCTACGTTTAATCTAATTTTTTGACTAAGATTATTTGTGAAAAAGCTAACCCAATGCCTACTTACACATTTTCTTGCTCGAAAATATGATCCATAATGAAGTAAAACCTTACCAGTTGCTTTTATGGTGATAAGAAAATCATAAGTCTTTTTTTTATTCTTGTTTCTAGAATATATTATGAAAAACTGACATGAAACTAAACCCTAAAAGGCTATATTCCTAAGAAAAAGCATGGACAAATGAATACAAATAAAATTCAAGAAGTGGAAGTAGACCTTTCTTTGAAACAGTTAATTATCTACGAGAAATATTATGGTGACGCTAATGACCTCTAAGATCCTTTTCAGCTCTAACCAGGTATGACTTCTGGGTTCTAGCCTCATTTTTGCTATTTATTTGCTGTATGACCTTGGGCAAGTCATTTAACCTGAGTCGCTTTTTTACTGACCTGTGAAATGGACTATAATAAGTGCGTGCGCGCGCGCGCGCATGTGTGTGTGTGTGTGTGTGTGTGCGCGTGCACACGTGCAGCACAGTGTTATAAGGATCAAATGAAATAACATGCTTTTTGTTGTTGCTGTTCAGTTGCTTCAGTCGTGTCTGACTCTTTATGGCCCCATTTGGGATTTTCTTGGCAGAGACACTGGAGTGGTCCTTCTTTAGTTCATCTGACCGATGAGGAAACTGAGGCAAACAGGGTAAAGTGACTTGCCCAGGGTCACACAGCTAGTAAGCATCTGAGGCTTTATTTGAACTCAGGAAGATGAGTCTTTCTGACTCTGGGGGTTGGGGTGGGGAGGGGGAGGCACTCTATCCACTGCGCCACCTAGCTACCAAACTATAAAGCATTACAGTATTATTAGACTAAAAGAGGAAAAAAAGCTAATTTCTTTCATTTCACTGACCTTACTAATAAGGCAAGTGAAATATCTGTGCTAAAATAAAATTTTTACGATGCTTGGAGAATTAATTTGAGATATTTTTATACATCCCAGCTCATATATCAATTATCATCGCCAACAGAGAACAGGAATAACATTGAAATCCACAGAGACACCTCAATTCTCATTTTGACCACCGATTCAAACTCTTCCAGCCACCAAATTCTTTACCAATGCAGTTAATAAAAATAAGAAAACAGACTGAGAGTTTCATTCACTTTATCACTTCACACCCTCTGGTGCCCAAAAGCAGTGAAACTGTCTAAGGGCAGGCGAGCAAGAAGAAGAAAAGAACAGGAGACACAGAAAATCTACAAATCAGAGTTAGGTAGTACTAGAAGAAATAAGATTTGGTTATAAAATAAAGGTTTGTTTTTTTTCATACTACACTGCCTGCCCTTCAATTGTCTTGTGTTGTAAACAGTAATAATTATACAGAGCTACCATACTTTGAACAGAATAATCTGTAAGAATGATGTCTTCTAGAACTTATCTAAAGTAGAGAAAATTTTATTGTAAGTAGAATAGTGGTAATGGAAGTAAACTATACTAAATAAGAGAGGAAGGGGTGTGCATGGGGAGGAGTGTCTGGTTTTCTGTAAGCCGCAACATACAGCATAAAAATAATTTCTCTTAAATATTTATGAGAGGGGGTTGGGGTTGGGGAGGTGTGTACCAATAAGAATTCATGGACCAACTTCCAGCCTGGTATTCTGAGAAATCTGAAGACATTTGGAAAATGTAAATTTAAATTCTGAAAGGATTGATACCTTTCTTTAATTTTTAAAGGATACATACAAACCACCAAAAGTTACTTTTAATTGGCAGCTTAACAGATACTATGCTTAAGTTGGGCTAATTAGCATGATAGTGAGAAAAGTTTTGTAGTGACGTATAAATCCTCAAATGATGGAATGCTTCAGTAAGACACAAGAGAACAATTGTAGCTAGTTGTTATGGTAACTATTGGACTGGTATGAAAATGTATGTACTGAAAACATGTAAGAACTACTAAGCAAGTAAAATGTAATTTCTAACAATAATTTCAGGAAATAAACTTTAGTTAGTAATTATGAGGTTTGTATTATTAGCTTAAAATTGAGTCTTCAGTTTTGCATGTATAAATTTCTACCTTAGGATCACAGTTGCTATAGCAACCTGATACTCACATTTTGGGATTTCCTTTTCAGAATTTCTTAAGAACTGTGCTTTTAAAATTGTAGTCAGTTCATATTTTAGTCTCAAGTGAAAGCTTCTATCCATGAACTGCCTTGCTTCATAGATAATTGTTGGAACAACACAAATTCTCAAATAAGAAACACCGTCCCTCCTTTATTAAAAAAATCTTTTAATACCATTGAAATTTGGGAATATAATAATTTTAACAATTTAAAATAAGTGGAATGCTGTCTTTCATCCTAGCAACTGGAAAAAGAGGATTATATAAAAATTATGAGAGAGAATTAGCTATTTCATTTAATTACCTTGTATATTCTGAGACTTTGCATGGTTTCTTTCCCAAAGAAAATGACCGGACCTCAGAACCATGGTCCAACTTTCTTTTCATCTACAAGATAAAAAAAAATGTTTTAAAATTTTTCCAAATATACATTTTTAGCTAGTAACACTGAAAATTTTAAAATTTCCATCTAAATCATAAACTCTTAGAGCTGAAAGGAATCTCAGAGGTTATCTAGCATAAATAGAATAATAAAAAACACACTTACAAAGAATGGTAGCAGTATACCATTAATTAAATAAATGGGCAGGGGGAAATGAAAGCTTTATAGTGCATGTCCATTTAATCACAAGATGCCCAGGTATCAAGATTATTAAGAAATGTGGAATGGTCCTTTTCATTTGAACATTTATTTTTTGTTGCTGTGGTATGACATGTTACTGTGTATTTCCCTGTCATCTATTTATTCTAAGAAAGGTATGCTTCATGATAGCTTATACAGATAAGGGACAAATTTAAGAAGTACTCCTCTCCTCTTGAACTGCATGTGAACATTAAAACATTTTCGGCTCATTTATCAGACTTTTTAGCAAAAGCAAGTGAACTTTTGAAGCACACTGACATTTACTATGAGGAAAAGACAACAGAAGTTACAGAATCTTATCATAAATATCAACTGTTATTCAAATAATTAATAATAAGCAGAGAGAATACTGAAAGAAAAAAACTCCATAAAATCAAAGGGCTAGCCATCAGAAAAAGGAATAATATTCCTAGAAATAAGCATTCCTAATTGATGCATCATTAAGTTTCCATATGCACATATATACATTTAAAACTAAAATAATCTTGTACTAATTTGAAATGCCCCAAATCTTCAAAGCAAGGGATAAAATTAACATCTACATAAAGAGTTGTGCAACCCTATGAGCCAAATACGGTATCCGGGATTTAAGTGTTACATCTTGCTTCATTACACAGCACTGCACAAAAAATATTTTCAGAAAAGCTGTTTTTATTATAGTGATATTATGTGTTCAATTTCATATCTTTTTGGGGGGACAGAATGGTAGAATATCAAGTTTTAGAAGATACTTCAACATTAGTCAGTTGAGTTTACCCAAACTACATGTATTTGAAAACTGAAAGGAATAAAATCTGATGGTAAAAATTCAACTTTTTTTCCAGCCTTAAATGTTTCCTCCCCTATGTATGTTCCCTGATTTATTATTGTTTTCAAGGTATATGAGAAAACCCAACAGCCCCCAAAGTGATGGATAGCCTCTATGATAAAAAAAAAGAAAAGAAGCAGCAGCTTACATTGCAGGAACCTTGTTTTCCTGCCTATTGCCTCACATAGGAACATCATAGAACAACATGCTATATGACATTAAAACTAAAAAGAACTCTAAGATCCCAAAACAGACCTGCAGAGCAATGCTGGGGATAATGAGTAGCATCTTTTTAACATCATGTAGGAAAAGCCAGCACAAACACAGAGAGTTTATTCCTTGGTTCACAACAGCTAACTGGAAAAGACTACTAACTGGTCTTCTCTGCTATCTTGGAGAAGTTTCCTTGTTCATTAAATTTGTTTTAAAGTAATTCTTCTTAAAGAAATCATTGTTTCTCCTTCTTGAAGCAGACTTGCTTTTTAAAGAAGTAAAACAAAATAAAAGCTGGGGCAAAAATATTACTTGATAAATGTCTAAATACAGATGTATACACACACGCATCCATGCACCAAAGAGCCAGTATAGAATGCCTTAAAAATGTTATGGTCTTTGGGTAACTATCTCACTGGTGCTTATTTTCACATTTACTATTTTTTTTTTTTTTAAAAATGGGTATCTGATCTAATCAAGTTGGTGGTATTGGCTTTCAGAACTTCTCAGGATCACTCATAAATAATATGGGTGCAATTGCCATTTGACACACTAAAAACAAACTTTATTCCCATCTTAGTGATCCTCCAATGAACAAATTGCTCAATGTAATGCCTTAAGGAAATCCTTGTAAAGGACTGCCAGAAAATAAATAAATAAATAAAATTTTTGCCCAGGAATTCAGAAGCCTTTTAGATGACATACGGTTTATTGAAACACTGACTTACAAATACAGGCAATTTTTGCATATTTTGGCATAGAAGGATACTAAATGAATTTTAAAAGACATGCAAATCTAATTCCCAAGTGCTGTAGCAATCCTATACTTCACCACAACCAAGTAAGGGGGAAAAACCATATATAAGATGGAAAAATCATAGGTGTAAGATTCATTAAAAACCAACTAAGGTTGGAGAATTTCCAGGTCAGCATTTAGAGAGCTACATTTCAAAGTCATAACAGATTTTGGGCGATAAATACTCAGTTTTAAAATGGTACTACTTATTCAGATTCCGAAATTCAAGCTTTTTACAGCTCATGTTCTCTTCCTTATTTGCTTTCAATCACAGCATAAAACAGAATACCAGGCATCTAGCCACCCACCAAAATGAGAGGATACTGCAGCCATCTCTGATGATACAGATTTTCCTCCTTAGCCAAGCACACACACACGCACAACACAGGAAGGAAACAGATTACTTACTTTGTAAAAAATCATTTTTAACGTGCCGTAGAACCCCATGTTTTCTGTATTTTTCCCCTTCAGTGCCTCTGTGCCCCCGTGTGTCCGGCTGCTCGGCAGTCTCTGACAATATAAACCTTTTTCAGGTAGGTATGTCACAGACTCTAATGTGGACATGCTCAGGCACGTCAGAAAAGGAAGATTAGGCAGCAGAACCAGCAACAAAACTCCACTGTGAAGGCAAATGCAGCTCAGTACCAAACCGCTCCTCAGGACACACATCCATACATGCAGCCCGACTGAAGAGAACTCGAGGGAATGATGAGAGGGAGCGGAGGAGATTATTGGAGGAGACTCTGCCCTGTCAAAGCCTTGACTGAACAGATTCCTCCCTCAGCAGCAGAGGGATCAGATTACATCTTCCCTCGAACACAGAATGGTGCAGTCCAGGATTCAGCAATGCAGACTGCACATCAATTATACGGTGATCCGCTCCAGGGAGCCCGTAAGCACACAAGGCACCGAGCAGAGGGAGGATGTGGGCAGGAAATGAGACAACCCCTGTGCTGCTGTCCCCTCCCCAAACTTTCTGTCTCTCATCTTCATATTAAGAGAGCACAGGATCTTAGGGAAGCATTAACAGGCAGCTGACATTTTTACCAATTCATTCTTTTTACACAACTAAAGTAGCATGTATTTTGGGATAGTCTAACAGTAAAACAGCTATTTTTACTATGATCATGCTGTAGTCCTGGAAAAGACTGGGGAGCCTGGGTATGCAGAGTCATCAATCCCAAGGAGAGAAATAAAACATTATTTGCTGGGTTTGCAACAGAATGAACAGGTCTGGAGGGCACAACATTTGTGACAATTATGTAATACAGATTAGACCTCTGCTTATGAATTTTGTAGTCTGTAGTACTGAAGTCAATTAAAAATTTAATGAAAATAGCAACTCTCCATACTTTTCCATTCTGTTCCCTACCCTCCAAGAAGAGAAGGCAGGAAAACTCACCTCTTTCTCACATTTACATGAACCTAACCTAAGTTATCATGAGAATGCTGATGCATTAGTGAAGAGTAACATAGAAAAGTTTTATTGAAAGGTGTCCCCCCCCCCCATTCCTTTACTTTGACACACAAACTGTGTTCATTTTATGACTTCATTCTCACCAGTTCACATACAGAGGAACGGGTCTATTTTCCAAATTATTTTTCAAAATTTATTTTGATTTTCTCATGAACACATTTTAAATAAGTAATACAGTGAAAGTTGCCTAAAAGGTAAACTTCTCCTTGATGGTTTATATTGTATGTGTAAGTACAAATCTGGACATTGTACCAATTTTCATCTTGTAAAATGTTGAAAACAATTGGTTTTGGAGGCAATTAGAAGATTCCTTAGAGTAGAAAGGTCCATTATTATATAGCCTAGTTAATTAATTCCTACTCTCCTCATTAATGTACTACATTATAAGCAGAATATTGTACTTAGAAAGTTTCCTCATATTATTTGGGTTTATTACTCTTATTCTTGACTGTAGTACTAATTGACTTCCTTTACAAAAGAAAAAAAAAACTATTTTAAAGACCATACTAAATCTTTGTTCAGGATAACAAGAAAATGCTTTTACTCACAAATTTTAAGATTTCAAGACAGTCAATCCTGGTTTGAAATGACTGTTGGTATAGAATTGGTACTACCAATTGCTGTAACTCGAATTTTAAAAACGTGTATATATTTGTGTATGTGTGTGTGTATATATATATATATGTGTGTGTGTGTGTGTGTGTGTGTGTACACATGCATATACATGTATGTGTCACCTAATATTTTCTGTGTTGCTAACATTTTTAATAATTTGTCATTTGCTTTGCCAATTAACAGTATTTCTTCTAACTGCAACATTAGATGAAAGAGACACAAAACCCTAGTTGAGTGATTAGAAACATAAAGAGATTACAAATATAAGTTCATTGAATAATAAATGGTAGTTCCCATTTATATAGTGCCAGAAGGGCTTTCTTCAGAACAGCCCCATAAGGTAAATGGTTATTATTATCCCCATAATAGAGTTGAGGAAACTGCAGTTCAAAGGTTAAACAATTTGCCCAAAGCCACATAACTTAAGTCAGTGGTTAAGGCAGAACTTCAAGGCCGGCTTTAAATCACAAGTCCCATGTTCTTTCTACTATACCACATTGCCGCTCATATGATTGTCACTTCAAAGTTATATGAACAGAATCAAAGAACATTAGATCATTTTGAGACTGCCATTTAAAAATCCCATTGGTTGGCAATATATGATACAACATGA